>NC_143582.1:83867545-84167545 GCF_048544385.1 Mastigoproctus giganteus | reverse complement strand
TGGCCCGCCTCCTCGCGGCGTAGACGGATATCAGGACGCACCACCCTGGTGCTTGTTGCTTCCTGGCAGCAAAACGGCCAGAAAGAACTAAACAACATAATAAACACATACGCATTACACACATTTCTGGCCTTTCTGCAGAGTTTTTGTAACATCACAGTGTACCACGGCGGAGTTGACTAGCGTTTGGGAGCTGCCTTACATAAGATACTATACATATCCAGTACGATAAATGGCCAAACCTTTGTTTCCTTGTAAAATAATATATTTTTAATATAATTTTGTCTTCTAGGAAGTAATGAGGGAGTCGCAAACGCACCTCTGCAATTGTCGGCAATATCTCAGAGTACTAGGCGTAGCACAATCATTGGACAACGATTGTGGACCTCTGCTTCAGATCCAGCAGTTGATGTTAGGAGAAGAAAGGATCCGCCACACTCCAATCATTGTACGTGGTAGAAACGGATGTGGAAAATCGACTCTACTTTCACAGGTAACAAGTGTTACATTTTCAGATTGTTGGACTCTAAAAGACCATAATTTCAGTATTCGAAAATGTCTTAACCTTAATGAAAAAACATTCAGATTTATTTACCCAATACCTCTCCACTGAGCAGGTTATGAGCTGACAACGTCCCACTGACCGCTGCTGACTCTTAACTTGCAGAACACTGTTAACGATATGAATTTCTGAGACACTAACTCTTAAATTTCCGATCATTATGATAAGAATCAATCGTCATAAATGAAAAATGCTTACTCCGAGGGAACTTCCTCATAGAACAGCTGTTGTTACTTGCCACTCAGAAAAATTTAGGATCGAATAACGTCGGCGACGCGAGGAAATTATCAAAGCCAAGTCACCCGGTTCTCAGTGTAGGAGCTTACCTCCTGGACACCTTGTGAACTGAGTTGGCGTGGTGATAATCCAAAAACAACGCCAGCTTAATCGTGGCGAGGGGATTATTCCATTGTCCATAATTTTGATGGGCAGCAATACTGACGTAAAAGATGCCATCCTTTTACGTTTAGTATTGCTAAAATGTTGCATTTATTATTCAGTGCTAATAATGTGTCTTCATATTCCTATTTATAGATTAACACACGTTCTGGTTGTCTTCTTTGAAAATCTGATTTTTTACTTTATAGTTGATGTTCTTGGTCCTGTAATAATGCAATTTACAGAAACGATATATTCAAGGAAGAACTAGACAAACTATTGGAGGGAATGAATAAGTGAAATGGGAGATGTCTGTATAAGCTTGCTTTCTTGCATCATTTGCCACTGCTAATTCAAATGTTTTTAAACCATACGATTAAAATATAGTAAACGATCTGTTATGAGATAATATATACTGTATATATAAAAAAAAATTGATATTGACTGTTATCAGGTGCTTCATAAAATTGCCCTTTGACCGAATCAAAAACCAAAATCAGTAACTCAAAACATCGTTACAGCAGGCTTCTAAAGAACGTATTAAACAAAAGATGATACGAGTAACTTAAAAATTAGATTGTGTTGTTTATCCTTTTGCTTTTTTTCGTACTATATATAAACAAATATTAAACAAGTTATCTAATGTACGTAGTGCTTTACATTTCAGGGACGTTCGTTTTTTTTTTTTTTTTTTAATTAAATGTGTATTTTCATTTTTGTATTAACAAAATTGAAAGGTAAATATAGTTATCTCCTTATCAATTAATTAAAATTAATTGTTTAATAAATAAAACTTAAAGTGTCTACAAAGTTAAAGTTTAAATACATATCTGTATAATATTTATTACTCTCCAGTATTCCTCTTTTTAGAGTCCGTAGTCTAATGAAAGACCCTTATAATGTCACTCGGTTGTCTGTCCGTCCGTCTGTCACAGCATTGTATCTCTGGAACCACTCAACCTATTGACTTGAATTTTGCATGGGTTTTTACATCATGTGGGCCAACATAACACCATATTGATCGTAACCCCATTTCTCGGACAAATTTTTGTTGACAAAAATTTGTCCGAGAAATGGGGGGAACAAAAAAATTTCGTCGACAACCTATACTTATTAAACACCATTGGGAAGCTCAACGAGTATATTTAAAATATAATTGAGTAATTTTCGTGTCACCCCCCCTCTATTTCCATTGCTAACGGAGCTAAAAATTTAAAAATCAATTAGATGCTTATCAAGGAAAATATATTCCAATTGAAATCATTTACTTTTTGCGTTAAAATAAAAAAGCCATTTTTTTATTGCACTTCGATAGCGCGCTTCTTTCTACTATGTAACCCTCCTTTTGGTGACAAAAAGTTTGCGAAATAGTTAGTTAATAATTCTATAAAGGTCATTTATAAATTTTTCGAAGAGAAGTATTTTTTAACAATTTTCAAAGCTTGAGGTGGGGATAAGGTAGTTATAAGGGAACAAAACAAAATAAGGAATATTTAATAACATTATTATTATTAATATTCAAATAAAATTAAAGAAGAGTAAAGATATATATATAAAACACCCTCTTAATCCCCCCCCACACACACACAATGTAACAGAGGGGGCCGACCGGGCTAGCCGGGTGGGTAAAGTGCTTGCCTGGCAACCCAAAGGTCGCGGCTTAGATCAAAGTACTGCAAAAACCTTGGGAGGTACATTATGGCCACAGAAGCCTATGCGAAACAACTACCAAAAAAAACAAAAAAAACTCCCAATTGACGGATTTTCATGAAATTGTATAATTTGGTTCTTTTAGAAAGATGTGTCTTGCCATCCTAAATTTCATTAAAATCGGAGAAATAAAAATCCAGCAATTATTTATTTATTTTTTTCATACAATTTATATGGGAAAAAAGAAATTCATAGATTAAATGTAGTTTTGTTTGCTTTAGCACGCTTCACGTGTATTGTTATGGAATCGCTTGTGAACAGATACATACATACACACATATATAGAGAGAGAAAAGGTACTTAAAAGTACAGTATATGGGAAAGAGCCATAAAGATTATACAGTTGTAATTAAACCGAATGGCTAAGTTTCGAGACCATAAAACCATAGAGATTTATTAAGCGTTCTATAAAGTTATAACGTTAGTAACTAAATGATAAAGAGATTACTATATTTACTTTTTACTTCAGGTAACCACAGAAAAAAAGAAAAAGAGCTTATCATTGCAGTACTTGCCTCTAAATCCGTAAATTAAGAAATTGTATTCATAGAAGGTAAAAGGCTCCATCTTCTATGAATTCAAACTTACAACACGTCAAGCTTTAGCTAAACAATTCAATTTGTACATTATTTCTAACTAGTAACTATTATCTTGCGCAAACAAAACAGCTTGTCCTTTAAATCTATACTGTCCAAATATGCCAATGTACTTGATAATTTTCACGAACGGAATAATTTGCAAAAGTAATCTCTGCTCATATTATGACAAAACCATGATTTCCTGAGGAATATCTCCTGGAAACAATTTTTTCCTGTAAGCCTTTGAAACTGGCTGTAGAAGTTTGCCATGCAAATGGGACTTGCGTCGATGACAGAGAATTAACGAATTCTTTTGTAAGAGTTCTACAGGAATATAATCTGGAGCTTTATCAGCTTCGAGGGGGACAGTTACTTACTTGATTTGGATAGCATCTTTTCAAGCAAATACCACACACCTGATCTGCGAAGACATTTTTTAATTATTTATTTTCCTTTGAAAATATTCTAATTGGTACGAATCTCCAAGTGTTCGATTAAGGTGTGATTCGCGGTCTGTACATTGTTTATGTCTTCAATTCACCAGGATTTTAACGTTGACACTCGCCGGTCTTTGAACCAGTTCAATTCCTCAGAATATGCATTCTATGTACAGGCTGCCTTACTTCGTGCTACAGAACGCTCCGCTAAGAAGAAAATTAGCAAGCATACTACAGTTCCATGGTGGACAGCTGAACTTTCCACTCTGCGCAAAAAAGTACACAAAGCACGCAGAGACTTTCAACGGAGAAGGTACTGGCCTGAACCAGAAGTCACCAGACTAAAAAATATCTATAAAGGCCAGCGGAATGAATACGTAAATACAATTGCAAAACAAAAACTTGCCTCCTGGCAACACTTAGTTCACTCCACAGGAAATTCTGATCCCTGGGGTCTATTATACCTCTTACAAAAACTTAATGGAAATTATTCTAATGAGGATGTATTGCTTCTTCAAAGAATTTGCAGAAATGTCCGTCAGTTATTCTGAAAATTCGTGTCCATTACGGCTTTTCATTATCACTTCTCCTATACCTAAACATTATATTTACGTTTTATTTATTTTTATTCTTTTTTATGAATAGAAATTTTCGTACATTTTTTATAAATAAAGTATGATTGAAAATTTATGTGAAAAGATTTTCACCAACAAAAAATCTTTCCACAATGCAAGGATAGATGATAAAATCTTGCACGCTTTATACGTATGTATGTATGTATTACATGCATACAACCATGTAAAATAGGTAGCTGATATGAGGCATGTAATAGCTGCACAGTGGACCACGCGATGGATTAGCTCAAATTTAATTGGAAACATTATTACGCCAAAAGAGATTGTTTACAAAATTGCACCCTTCTAACCAGATAAGAAGTGGGGAAAAGATCCGAAATCCGGGTCAGATATAAATCCAGGTAGCCGATATATGACATGCAGTGGCTGCACGGTGCGCCACTTCATAGATTTAGCTCAGATTTTGAGAGAATGCATTGTCACGCGAATTAGGAATATATACAAAGTTTCAGCCTTCTACCTCTATTAGAAGTGACTGAAAAAGCGATCGGCAGAAACAGAGTTAATATAAGGTATATATAATAATAATAATCATTCTGTATCTGAATTATTTCAGTTTGAAATGATAACCTGCCATATATTTTAACATTTGAATAATTTTCTGTTTAATATAATGTCTAATATTATTAGAAAACGTTGTAATTCGAAATATTTTCAGTATAAATTTTCGCTATTGATTTATTTATCAGTTCTGTACTTGTGTACGAATTTGATCTAAGCGATCCCAATTTCTCTGCTTTTTTGATGGCTTCTTTCTTTCTTTCTTTCTTTAACAGGTTATAATGTACTGCACTGAATGGTTAGGAGATGACGTCATCAGAATTGTGCGACATGTTGGTCAAAGTCCGTGCTCCACTTACACTCCTGAACTTCTCCGTAACCTTTGTATTCACATCAGTTTAGTTTTTGGCCTTGAGATAAGCCCCAAACACCATAGCTTCGAACTTGGCAAGCTTAGTATCTGGTTCCAGGATTTGCTGAAGATGGTGGAGGCTACCTCAACTGATCTGGTCATCGTCCTTGATGACTTGCACCAGCTTCGGTCCCCTCCTAGTAACCAAGCAGCCATATTAGGTTGGTTGCCGTGGAATCTGCCTAGCAACGTCCACATCCTTTGTTCGATCAGCGAAGAAGCGGAGACGGTCCTCAACCTCCTCCGTTCCAGGATAACTTCGAGCGATAGCTTTGTGCACATTTCCTCCCTGAATGCCACCGCTGCCATCAGCATGCTACAATCGAATTTAAAAGACGACAAACATACCCTTTCCTCCGAACAGCTGCAAGCAATAAAAGATAGCATGACGGACAGCAACGAGATATGTCCATTGTATGTAAAGCTTCTCTCCTACCGGACACAGCAGTGGTCTTCTTGGGTGAATGTGCAAAAATCGGACGTTCCTCAGACATTAGACGGCCTCGTAGGGTCGTTTCTGGCGAAAGTTGAGGATACTTACGGCTTCCGGACAATAACCAAAATCGCATCCTTCCTCGCCTGTACCACGTACGGATTGAGAGAACCTGAACTAGTAGAACTTTTCATGTCTACGATCGACGTACTCCCTAATGACAATCAGAAGGCAGGTGCTCGTTCTTCCAGCTGGTTCGGCATGATAAAAGAACTGAGTAGGTACAGCATCGTTAAACCGTATGGTTCTGTAACTTATGTGTTAATGAACTATGTTCTGTTATCTGGGTTGGTAAGAGAGGTAGCACTGCACTTCACCTGTACTTTTCTCTCTTTTCTTTTTTAAGATTTATTTATTGGCATGAAAAAGTTTTATTTTAGTGTCTGATTTCAGTCTTCGGATCGGCGCATGCAGACTTGTAAAGCTGAGAATTTCGTCGGAACTGGTAGAGTAATGATTTGATGACGCAAGTGGACAATGTCTTGAGTAATGTATGAATGCAAATGCTGTTTATTGTTCGGATGATTTCATAGAAATTGCTCAGAAAATTCTTTAATATATCTTCCTTGCCTACTTTTTATTTTGCATTCCTTCAGTTGTTTCCCCTGCACCGCACCGCACTGCACTGCTGCATTGCATTTGTTTATAGAAATTGACATATAAAGATGTTAACTCTCAATTACGTGTAAAGCTGCGGCGGCAACACTTTCGGATGAAATAAAGGTTGAATTCATTATGAACGGCGGCGTCCTCTTCCTTGCATCCGATTTCCTTGTCCGTTATCCTGTGTACTTTCTTGACATAAGGATGAAATGAACAATTGGTCATTAAATAGAAAACTGTTGCTTATTTGTCACCTATTTGATTTAGGGGAGTTATTGCTATTTATTTATTTTTATCAGATTAATAATAAAAATTTCCAAAAAAAGAAAGAAAAGAAGCAAAAAGGGATTTTTTTTTTTCTTTTTTTTTATGTACAGGAAATTCCGTTTCTGACATCCATTACTAGCTGAAAAGCCACTTGTACGTGCGACCGAACCCCATTCATTGTTACCACTGTCGCAAAGCTCGTTAATTATGTTAGCTGCTATTGTTGGACGGTTTGATGAGTAGACCTCGTAACGCCTGCATATTCTCTTTTGTTCTTGAGCCCGAAGCATCTTTAATACGAAGCTGACTTTATTTCCATTAACAGCGGAGAACCGTCGGAGATGCAGCTATTGTGAACAGATACGTAGATAATGGCTTACTTTAGAATTTCTCAAGCTTCGGGGTAAAAATTGTTTCTTTACATAACTTGTTAATTAGCTCTCGATTCTGAAATATTGCAATACACCTAAAATTGGCAAAATTTCAAAACAGCTTTGGATGGCATCCATCTGCATGAGAATGATCAACGATGAAAATACAGAGAATTCCAAAGGCACGTTTTGCAGTAATGCAATAGCTCGTGATCTCCTTCAGTATGCTTATAACAGGGCCACTGATCGGACATATTTTTAT
The DNA here is from genome assembly GCF_048544385.1 of Mastigoproctus giganteus. NCBI lineage: Eukaryota > Metazoa > Arthropoda > Arachnida > Uropygi > Thelyphonidae > Mastigoproctus > Mastigoproctus giganteus. The sequence continues at coordinate 84,160,336 of NC_143582.1, read as the reverse complement.
ATAGTTTGGTATTGGAACACGTTAAATAAAAATTCAACAATGAAACATATTTTACATTTGTGATTTTGGTCCACATTTTACAGTTTGGACTAACAATTTACTAAATTATTAATAATAATAATACAACTTACTTATTCCTGTAGTTGCATTTTATGCATGTTTGTCAACCGCAGATGTAATATTCCAGGCAAACAAGGTACTGTACCTTGTTTGCTTCATACGGCATGCATATATTTTAATTAGTTAATGTATGCACTGCATTACATTTCAGGAGCGTTTAATTTTTTTCTTAAATTTATTTATTTTTTCTTCTTTAATTAATAGAAGTGAAAAGTAAATATAGTGACCTTATCAGTTAATTATTAAGATTATTACCAAACTTAACCGTTCAGTTTGATACAACGATATAATATTTATTGCTCATCTCCCATATAATTTGCCGATTTCTATTTCGGGTAGCTCGATAGATCTTTCTAAAATAACTAAATATAAAATTTTATGAAAATCTATTTACTGCGAGTCGAGTTGTTACATGCGGACGGATGGACAGACTCCGGAGATGGTGAAGACAATAGGCGCTTATGCACATATGAGATATTGCGAACGCACCTAATAAGCAAAAGACATGCTAAACTTGATTAGTTTGACTGTTGAATGAATAAGAATTCCTCTTAAATGTATAAACCTTCTTAACTCAAACCATCCCCCTTCACTTCGTGACTAAAGTACTACTAAAATTCGCATTCGTAACAGTACAGTTGTCTACTGCCGCATACAGACTAAAACTTCTGTTATCATAGTTTATTTTGCTATTTCCAAACGCTAATCCCAGTTTTACAATGAATTTGATAGTTCTGCCATTTTTCTTTCTATTTATTCAACTAAATATTCCTACACAATATTACTCACAGAATATTAAAGAAATGCTTAACGTTTTATGGATTTTTTTTTTCTCAATGTCCAGGGCCATTGCTTAAAGAGTATTATGTGGACAGGAGACCATATCTTCATTGGAGTCATCGATTTATAGCCGAATGCGTTAGAAAGCGTTACCTGGCCAATGGCGACGAATTGCATTCTTGTCATGCCGAACTTGCCGGGGCATTTCATTTAGGATTTTTAGAACAGAAAGAAGAAAAGGTAAGTTGGCTTTTGTACTGTGTAATTAACATCTGTAATAAAACTGGTATATCTGGTTTCATAAAGTAGTATTAGTATTAGTAACGGCCGTATGGTGCAAGAAAGCCTATGGCTTATGCTGCACCAGCCAAAAAAGAAAAAAAAAAAAAAAATCTGAACAAAACAATGATAAAAACAAAAAATAAATAAAAAAAAATAATAATAAAATGAAATAAAAAATAAATAAAAAGGAAATTAATCCTATCATCCTATGCGCTTCCCTTACCCGAAAGTACTATCCAGATGACCTTTGAATTTCCCCAAACTGTCGGCCTCTACCACCCATGAAGGCAACTTATTCCAGTAATTTATAACTCGCTGGCTAAAATAAAACTTCCTGCAGTCCAATCTAAACATTTCCCCCCGTAATTTGAATTTATGTCCCCTAGTTCTAGCATCATTTATAATCTTGAAAATTTTGTCCTCATTCATTTTACTGATGCCTCTCAGAGCCTTAAACACCTCAATCAAATCTCCTCTAAGGTGTCTAGTTTCCAAACTCTGCAACCCACATATTCGAAGTCTTTCTTCATAAGGACGCCCTTTTGCTGTTCTCACCAGGCGAGTTACCCTTCTTTGCACCCTTTCAAGAAGCTCGATGTCTTTCTTTAGGTGCGGTCTCCATACTTGAACACAGTATTCCAAGTGTGGTCTAACATAAGCCTTATATAATGGGATTATCACGTCCCTATCTCTACTTGCAAAAGTTCGATAGATCATCGATAGGACACCATGGGCCTTCCTTGCAACCTGTTTACAATGCTCAGAGAATTTCGTGTCTGACCGTATCGTAACACCCAAGTCCCTTTCCTCCAGTACTGGGTTTAGTTGAACTCCACCAAGTGAATAAGTTATTTTAGGATTACTGTTTCCCAGGTGTAATACCTTACACTTTGTTGGATTAAAGCACAGCTGCCATTTTTCCGACCATTCTTGAAGTCTGTCTAGGTCTCTCTGAAGAAGCTCAGCTTGACAGTGATCATTAACTACTCTACCAATTTTAACATCATCTGCAAATTTAGACATCACGCCCTCTATCCCTTCATCAATGTCGTTTATGAAAATTAAAAACAACAGTGGTCCTAATACTGATCCTTGGGGAACCCCACTTCTTACATCAACCCAATCTGAGGAATAGCCATTTATCACAACCCTCTGCCTCCTGCCCTGAAGCCATCCTTCTATCCATCTAAGGATTTTCCCAGTGATTCCAACCTGTTCCAGCTTATAAAGCAACCGCTCATGTGGGACTGAGTCAAAATTTATTCATCTAAAGGCTTATAAAGCTATCACATTAAAGATCATTTAATAATTTGTAAAATGTGAGTGTTATGATTCCACTGAAGTAATACATACAGATGTAGTTTGGATCTCTAGAAAGTGCTGGTGTTTAAGCACAAGGATATTTAAACAAAGCTTTCAAGGATGGAAATTTAAAGTGATGAAATCAAATGCTCATCTTTTGTTTTTCAGAATTATTTTTTAATTTATTCATAATTTTACTCATAACTAACGTTTAGTTTAACAATAATAAGGGCTGAATGGTTCCCTTTTATTTTTATCTTTATAACAGGAGGCTTCTCTGGACGACCAAACATTCAAAAGGAAAGACGAATGGTGTGACATCTTAAGAGAAATAGACGAATTATGGTTCCATATCCTGCAAAGCGGTAAGCATTGATAAAGCTAGCCAACACGATTTTTATCTCCAAGAACTTAAATGCTAGTTTCAAATAATTTTTATGCATAGATTTCGAAAATCACCGTGATAGTATCACATCACAGTTATTAAATATAGAGGGAGTTAAGTTTTACCAAAATATCCCAATTTTGCATAATCTAGCCAATAATTAGTATTAGCATTAATACAGACATATGATGCAAGATATAGCATCATAAGCCGAACAAACAAAACAACCTTCCCATTTCACCCATCCATTCACTCCAAAAGCTTATCTAGTTCTGCCTTGAACTTATTTAAGTTTTCGACCTCCACTAAGACAGTTGGAAGTTTGTTCCAACTATCAACCACCCGCTGGCTAAAGGCAAATTTCCTAACATCTCCCCTCGATGTGGTCACCTGTACATGGTGAGGGGACCTCCCAGTGATGCTGCTGATGTTCCTGATTAGCATCACTGGGATCTAACTCCCATACCTTGGTTCCAGGATTACATCATTGGAATCCGGCGTGTGCACCATGAGGTGGGACCCATGGAAACTCGGAAATGGGGATCCTGATGGTTGAGGGGCCCAGTCTTAATACACCACTTTGGCCCCTGCTTCTACAAGACGGGAGGCCCCAGACTGGCCCGACTGGGATCAGTCGGTGGGTGATGCTAGGGTCAACTGCATCCCAATAGATCTCCCGCCCTTTGGTGCTCCTAGGTGAACTTGGCATCTTATTCGTGTATGCAGTACATTCTAGTTCACAAGTGGGCATCCCCTCATAGGGCTCTGTGGTGGGTGTGAGGTACTTAGGACAGCTGAAATTTTTATCTTACTCATATGAGTAATTTAAATCCCTCTATTTATTCTGGGGGCCCCCTACGTACCTAATTGATCAGATGAGAATGAACAAATTCTGTTAAAAAAGCCAGAACTGAGGATAAACCACCATCTGTGACACCTCTTTTCCTCAGTCTCCATTTCACTGGAAACCAGTCAATCAGGAAAATGTCACCCTTCTTTATCCATAAAGGATTAGAATGGATGGCAGGATCACCAAAATCCATAAAACGGCAGCATTCTGGAGATATTTTAGTTGAAGCACTGAATACAAAGCCTGCTGAAAAATCTTGAAAGCCACATTGATAGGGGAATACTTATCATCGTAACCCCCCCACAAAACTTTGAACTCGTCACGCGATGTCATCCATAGCCAAGTGATCAGTGTGCGGGTGCATAAGTACAAGTGCCTTGATTGACTGGGGTTCAAGCCTGTGACTACTAAATATGGTGCTGTTTCTTGTATTCTGTCTATCTTGTGAACTCCTCTGACCATTGGGTCCTCCTGGAGTATAAACATAAAATTTATTTATTTATTTATATCAGAGTGGGATTTCACATTTCTGAAGAAGAGATCTGCTCTGAATTGAGAGAACAAGGAATGACAGCTCTCAAGCAAATATCCATGCAAAAGGATGGGGTTCTCATCCTTACATTCCATGGGCTCCAAGTTCCATCAAGGCAGGCTATCTAAACTGCCCAGTGAGGATATATGTACCAAAACCCACTGAGGTGTTTTAGTTATCAAAAGTATGGCCACTCACAAATAGCTTGTCGTGGTAACCCTGCCTGTGCTCGATGTGGTTGCAAAGATCACGAAAACAAGGAATGTCCAGCTCCTAAGCCAAATTGTACTAACTGCTGCAAGGTGCTCTCCTTTGCCAAGGAGAGCACCTTGCATACTTTTGAGCATGCCAGCAGTGGAAGGACGAAAAAGAGATACAAAAACTAAAAACAGAGCTGAACATTTCCTACCAGGAGGCCAGAAAATGCATCCAACCTATAAATAGCTACAAGCCCTCATACACCCAGAAAGTTTCTGGTAAGAGTACTATCGGGACCCAAACTGATATGACTGTCCCCCCAAGGGACTCATCCACTCCCATTGCTCACTATTAATTAAGTTCACAAAAGCCCACCCAAAAAGTCACAGTCAGCTGCCATTCCAATCTCGGTACCTCCCAGTGCTCCAGAATTACCAAAAGCAGGCACTAAATTAACATTACAAAAAACTGAACTGCCCACGTCAGGGCAAGAAAAATTGGATGTCGAAACCAAGGAGGTACATGATGATTCAGTCTTGGAACTCTTTGTGGAGGAGGAAATGGACACGGGACAGCATCCATTCTTCCCCAAAAAAAGTTAAATTCCAAGAATGACAAAAGTAAGCCCTCAGCACTTTGGAAGCTGCCTGATGGACCCACCAAACAAAAATAATGGCTAAATTCCTACAATGCAATTGTTGTGAATTCTGGCAAAATACGGATGATATCAAGGTCCTCCTGCAGAAGCACATGCCAGTCAGCATTTGCTTGCAGGAGACTTACCTAAAGTCAAATGATGATCCCATCATGAGTAACATCACAATTTTTCATACAGATAAAATTGCAGATGATCCTACTCATGGAGTCATGGCTATCCTTGTGGGTGACACACACACACACCCCAGCTCAGCCTTTGCTACTTACAATCAGCATAGAGGTGGTTGATTCGCCTTACAATGGGTTTTTTGTTAACCATTTGCTCCATATATTTGCTTTTTATGGTGATTTCAGAATCAGAGCACACATATTTGTGATTCATCAGAATCACATATTTTCATTGCAGAGGTAGGACAAAAAATTTTGTTGGCTAGTGTAATTGAACAAATGAGATTTTAACTGATTAACTTTATTCTGATTTAAATGGTAAGGAGATATCACTGTTCACAATTAGGAAACTCCTTCATGTAATTCTCTAGGTGCTTAACCTTGCCCCAGGGGCTCACATCTGGTGAGTATGGGCTTGGCATACCTGAGCTGGATATCATCATTCTTCTCTTTCCTTGGATATCATCATTCTTCTCTTTCCAAATTTTTTTTTTGGATAGTGCAGCAAAAGCCTCAGGCTTCCTTGCACCATATGGATAATGATAATAAGTTGCTATTCATAGACATCTTCTAACTTGTTAATTGAAAAAATTTTGTAGCCGTGCAGCTGCTACAAACAGCGAAGTCCTACTACTTAGTTTTCATGCTATGTGTATTAATTTCCAATTGCACCTTACAATACTGCCCGGCTCTTACTACGTGTGCACTGAGTGGCCACTTTATTAGGTACACCCAACCTTTTCATGAAATGGAGCCAGGCCTTTAGCATTGCATGTTCGTATCATGTGATATAAAGAATGGGAGAAATAAATAAAAATGCTGTGAATGGGCAAGGCAAAAGATTTAAGTCACTTTGAAGATTGCATGGAAATTGGCGCCAGGAGTTCTCTAGAGCTGCAATTCTGCTGGGGTTTTCACGTACAGTTGTGTCTTGGATATATTGAGAATGGCCCAGTAAGCAAATAATATCTGTCCAATAGCAATCCTTTGGTCGGAAACAGCTTGTTAATGCAAGAGGCCAGTGGAGGTTGACAACACTTGTACGAGGTAACAAAAAAGTGATGGTAAACAAAGAGGCATTTCAGAATGCACAACTCGTTGTATGTTGTGATGGATGGGGTACCACATCCGATGACCGAACTGGGTTATACTCCTGTTAACAAAAAAACAAGAAGGTACAGTTACGGTAGGTCTCAAGAACACCAAGTGGACATTGTGAAAAGTTGCCTGATCTGACGAATCATGGTTCTTACTGTATAGTGAGAGTAGTAGTAGTAGTGGCATGTGATGCAAGAAAGCAAGTGTATAAGCTTATGCAGCATCAGCCAAAAAAAAAAAAAAAAGAAAATCACACCATTCCCTCCAAATGCCTGTCCAGTTCCTCCTTAAATTTATTTAACCTGTCAACTTCCACAACGACAGATGGAAGTTTGTTCCAGCAATTAACCACTCGCTGGCTAAAGGCAAATTTCTGCACATCTATTCTACATCTGTCTTTTCTTAATTTGAATTTATGCCCCCTTAGGTTCGTAATCTGAACAAGTGGAAGGATCCCATCAGAATTCAGCATGCACAACCCATTTAAGGCCTTATACACCTCAATCAGATCACCGTGCAGGTGCCCAGTCTCCAGCCACTGCAATTTGCAGAACTTAAGCCTCTCTTGGTAAGAGGATCCCTTCATTCCCCTCACCAATCTTGTTGCCCTTCTCTGTACACGCTCAAGTAAATCTATATCCTTCCTAAAATGAGGCCTCCAGACCTGTACGCAGTACTCAAGGCGTGGCTGACCATTGCCTTATACAGAGGGACAATCACCTCCTTCTCCCTGCTAGCAAAATTCCTATATATCATTGACAAAACCCCATGACCTGCCCTGGCAGCCTGTCTGCATTGCACAGAAAACTTCATATCTGACTGCACAATTACTCACAGGTCTTTTCCATTTTCTACCACCTTAAGTGTAGTACCACACAGTTGGTACATTTCTCTGGGGTTACTTCTACCCATATGCAGTACTTTGCATTTGTCAAGGTTAAACTTCAGTTGCCACTTCTTAGTCCATCTGCCCAAATTATCTAGATCCTGTTGCAGTAGCACACTGCCAACCTTTGTATCATCTGCAAACTTCGACATTAAGCCTGATATACCTTCATCAATATCATTGATAAATATACAAAACACAGTGGACCTAACACTGAACCCTGTGGGACTCCACTAATAACATTAGTCCACGAAGAGCAGCATCCATTGATTACCACCCTCTGTCTTCTCCCACTTAACCATCCTTTTATCCATTGTAGCAACTTATCCTTAATACCATTCTGCTCCAGTTTGTACAATAGTCTTCCATGTGCAACAGTGCCAAAAGCTTCCTGAAATCCAAATATATGATATCAAAATTATTTTTTGCATCCAGTTCCTTTGTAACCACATCATAATATCCTATCAAATTTGTCAGACAAGACTTTCCTTTAACAAGCCCATGCTGTGTCTGAATTATTGCTGCAGTCTTGTCTAGATGATCCTGCAATGCATCTTTAACCAGTGACTCCATTATTTTACCCGGAACAGAAGTTAAACTATGCATATATCATTTTACAGTGTAGTATCGTTTGGTACATTTTAGTTTCTAGTATTAAACCATTATAATTAAACGGTTGGTGTATTTGTTTTAAATTCTGGATATGTACTCTCCCAACCTTAGAGGCCTTTTTGAAGATATTAAACTAACTGGTCTGTAATTATGTGTCACCCTTCGATCCCGCTTTGTGAATTGGGGATACATTTGCACATCTCCAGTCCGTGGGAACCTCCCCTGAGTCCAAGGATGCTCTCATAATTATGGCTAAGGGTTTGCTTAGTTGCTTTGCCGCCTCCTTTAATATAACTGGATAGATCCCATCCACCCCAGGTGCTTTTCTTATGTTTAACTTCAACAATTTCTCCTCCACTTTCTTTCAGTTATTACAAAATCATTAAGTATCCTGCTACAATTTGATAAACTTCTGCCATTTTCAAACCTTAATAATTTCTCATGTGTGAATGTAGATGCAAAATACTCATTCAGTTTGTTTGCTATCTGAGCAGGATTATCAACAGTCGAACTATCGATGTCAAGTGGACCAATCAGATTCATCCCCTTCCTTTTAGAGTTTATATAAGTAAAGAAATCCTTGCTGTTTTTCTTAGCATCTTTTGCCAAGGATTTTTCGTAATCTACCTTCGCCTGCCTAACCTCCTTTGTGACCTGATTACAGACTAGCTTATATCTGCCATAGGCTTCTGAGTCGCTTGATAATTTATATGCATTCCATGCATTTTTCTTCTCTGTTACGAGTCTCCTTAGTTCATTAGATAACCATTTAGGCCTAAACCTTGAACAATATTTCTTAATAGGTATGAAACGTTTAGTAGCATCCACGATTAATTCCTTGAATGCTTCCCACTTAGAATTTACTGTTGGTAACATTGTCAGTTGATCCCACTGTACAGAATTTAAAAACTGTCGGAGACCACTGTACTCATCTTTACGGAAGCAAAAATCCTTTCCTTTACCCCTGATGGTAATTAAATCTTTAAGTAAATCTCTCATCAGTACACTTTGATCACTGCCACCTAGTGGTTCCTTTATCTGCAAATTCTTAATACATGAATGATCACTGCTGATAACCAGATCAAGAGTATTACTTTCTCTGGTTGCCTCTCGAACATGCTGCTCCAGAAAACAATCATCCAATAAATCCACAAAATTCTGACTAGTGTGTGAGTGACCAACCCAAATGTTTCAGTCAATATCTGGGAGTTAAAATCCCCCATTATAAGACATTCTGATTTACTAGCCCACTCTATTTCTCTGTACAATTGTTCAATGTACTCAATCGAGTCATTAGACCTATAACACACTCCTACTCTTATTTTTGCTTTCACGGTGCTTACATCACACCAAACTGACTCAACAGTGCACTGTTCATCTATATCAACTGGATGCACTTCTTTTGATTTTATGTTTTTCTTAATTAACAGCATAACACCTCCTCCCTTTCTATCCTGTCTATCCTTTCTGTACACATTGTACTCCCCAAATTCCAGTTCAGCATTCCTTATATCTGTGTAACACCACGTCTCTGCTATCCCAACAATATCTGCCTTTGATGTCTTGACCAACACTTCAAATTCATCAAATTTATTTACTATACTTCTAGCATTGGTATGCATGCAAGCATACATGCTCCTACTCCTATTCCTAGTTACCCTAACACATCCCATATACCCACCTATTTCAGGATGACTGCCATCCGTCCCTGAAACCCCCAACACCCCACACTCCCGGTTGCTACTTATTCTAATAGAAGTTGTGCAAGAATCACCTTCACCTCTGCCTACGGCTACTGTTAAACTATTAGTCCTTGTATCCCCCCAAGCTATCAGTTTTCCGACCCACCTAACACTGCCTCGATAGCATCAGCAAATATTCTTGCACCCTTTCTATTTAAGTGTATCCCATCCCTATAGAAGCAGTCTCTCTTGTTAACAAGTACAGTCTAGGCTGAAAAAAATTCTACCCCTTGAGCCTTGCACATTCTTTCCAGGACCGAATTGATCGACAAGGCTCTCATCATATACTCCCTTCTATCGTGTCTGGGCAGAATTGCAGACACTTTCAAATTCAACCCTAGTTCTCGGCTTTTGTTCCTGTACTTGTTAAGTAATTCTGCCGGTCTCCTACACCTAATATCATTAGTGCCAACGTGTACAACTATATCACCTTTTGTGCCCTTAAAAGATGATATCCGCTCTACAACGTCATCAACCTTTGCCCCTGGCAGACATACCCTGGTCCTGTTTCACCTATCCTTTTTACAAAGCATGTTACCCGTTTCCCTGACAATAGAGTCACCAAAAACTACTAGTTCCTGTGGGACCAGCATTCTGCTTTGGGGGTTGCCGCTGCGTTGCGTGATGACCAAGTGCAAGCTCTGGTTTTGATGGGCCCCTCAATTTAGATCTTTTGAGGGCATCCACCCTGTCCTTCAAACTCTCATATAGGCCCATAACAACGCTGAGTTGTCACCTGATTTCCTTACATCGCGCACACACAAAGACATCCCCCATGGCAATATCATGTTCCGTTCCAGAGAGTTCGGCAAACATTTCACAAATCACACATTTTTTTAGGCTCTGATGCGTTGGAGAATCGTCCCCCTCAGTTCTATCCCGAGTCACAGCACTTCTGCCACTTTGTGCCCGTTGCTTTGCTGCTCTGGTTTGGGGCATGATACTTTAAATTAATAAAATCAATAAATTAAATGTCAATACTACGCTCTCTAATAGAAACAGTGAAGCGTATTACTCTATAAATTATACGTTAGAGCTACCTAACTACCTCAATTAAAAATTTGAATTCCCTACCACTATATACAAAAACAATGGCTGCAAGATTCGAACGAAATAACGGTTTTATGTATATTAAGTATTACATATATTTACAAAAACTGTTTATCTAAATTAAAATAAAAATAACCAGCGTGACTATAAGACTACGTATTAAGTAAAATATAAAATAACAATTATGTAAATAAAAAGCAAACACTTATCGTTTTTTCGGAACCTGCAACTCACAGCTGTAATTTTTAAAGATAGTCAGCACCCTCTCTTTAAAGAGGGCCAGAATATGGAGAAAACAGCATGAATCCATGGACCCATACTTCCAGATGCCAACAATGCATACTGGAAGTGTAATAGGTGTGGGAAGTGTTTTTGTAATGCAGATTGTGCTCCATGATACTAGAGTCGCAACATTTGAATGGAACTGTTGCTCCGCTGATATCATCTGGTTCCTAGAATTTGTTTACAACCAAATGCTTCCCTTCATAGCTGAAATGATCCATCTGATTTTCTGGATGCAGCTGGTTCTTGTTGCACAACAATGGCCCCACCCATTCCCCACTTGTTGTGAAGGCATTTCTGACGAAACATGGCATTGTATAGATCAACCAGCCATGCTACTCTCCCGAACTAGTACCAGCAGACGTCTTCCTCTTTCCCAAGGTGAAAACTTCCCTCAAAGGAACGAGATATTAGCATGTTGAAGCATTAAATTTTATGGTTTGACATTGAGTGGCGTGGGAGTTCGGTGCGTGTTGAGCTGTAGTTGGGCATGTAAGCATGGTCATTCACACATAAAAATTCTAAAGTGAGATAGCCAACTGAGTTTTTATTTATTTATGCCTGCACATAAGATGAATTGGAAAAGTTCTAACTCATATATGTTTAGAAGGCACATTTTGTTATTGTAAATAGTGTTGTTAAATTGCAACATTTAACTTCATACAAATGAATCATACTGCACTCAAGTTTTAGTTACTCTTTTAACACACCTTTATCTGTGTTTATACATACTAAGAAGGGATATATAAGCTGAAATCTAGCATTCACTAGACACTGGTGCTCCTTAGACAAGTTTAGTTTTCAAGAAAAACAAATTACTTGTGTACTAGTAACAAAAAAATCACAATGAGAAGAAAGCGTATGTAAACTGCACTGGCATGACCAGGTCCAAGGGCAAAGCAAAGTGTAATGTGGTCTTCCAACTGACGATTTGTCACGTTGGCTCCAGCCTCCATATTGAGCTGTAGAGCACAGTCTTGAAGCTTGCTAGGATGGATTCAAGCGAAAGTAGTAAACGTTCCTGTTTTATTTTACTGTCCATATCACTAAGCCAACTAGCCTTTCATTTTTAAAGTTATTTGTGATTAGCATGACTCTAACTATTTTGCTATGCTTAATTAGTACAGTAAACGCCAATAGTACAGTTTCTACTGAAAGGTTGTATACTAAGCAGTTTGCTGTGCGAGTGAAAGGGGGGGATTCAGTTGCACACCATTTGGCCAGAGAGCATGGATTTGTTAATAGAGGATAGGTAAGTGTTTAAAGTGCAATATTTTTTAAAAAAAACAGGTAGAAAGATATCTAATGGTCATATAATGACCATTAGATATCAGTGAGAATCACAGTGGTGGAACTCATCAATTAAAAAATATATATAACTCCAGGGGCTTGCTTCTGGTGAGTATGGGCTTGGCACACCCATGGTCCTGAGCTGGATATCATCATTCTTCTCTTTCTTGGTGATTCCTTTCTACTCTTCTCTCTCTCAGGTTAATGTGGAAATTTTTTTTTGGCTGGTGCAGCATAAGCCTCAGGCTTCCTTGCACCATAATTAAAAGTAACTGTCATCTCTTTGGATGCCTTCGCTGACTCTTCAGAAACTTTTAGAATGGTGTAATAAGTGCATTTGGTGGTGGTGGTGATCACTTTGAACAAAAATGAAGTAATTTTTAAGCTACTTCACTTTGTGTTCTTTTTGTTGTACAAGTCCAGAAACTTCATTACCATGAACTTATTAATTAGTGTTATATGAAACTCAACTTGCGTAATGTAAATAGTGTTCAGTTTCATGTAACCCTATATTTATGTTTTCTGCACTTGTAAAATAATGAGTATACTCCATTCCTGAAATTTGATTATCATTTACACATCAATAATTATTTTTCTTTGTCTACATGTAGCTAGACTCTTTCTCCTTTGACATATGAGGGAGGGACTTAAGCTAAAAAGCTGGCAGTGCATATTACAATACTGAAAATTACAAAAGCATTAATACTTTGTGTTCACATTAAATCTGTAAAGCATTGTTTCTGCCATGGTCAAGTGATCAACAGTAAAGATACAGAAATACATGCACTCAAACAAAAGTTTAAAATTTTGAAGCTTAAAATTATACCCTGGTCAAACAAGTAATGCTTTTAACTCAACAAATAATGAGAAAGAAGGTTACAAGTTAAATCTTTCTTGCACAACCTTTCTGTTATCACAGTCAGAGTCTGAATGGCCATAAGACTCAGGGAAACCCCAGGGGGCGGTCTTCAATATCACACTCTGAATTCCGATACATTCTATTTGTTTTCCCCTGTAAGAATTTTTGACCCAGTCCACCTCTGATCACAGTCACTGAGTTATAGGAAAGGCTGTGCAAGAAATTACACTAGACGCATCTAGTGAAACTCTAGCATGCAGTCACAGGTTTGTTTCCATTATACTAGTCCTTGGATATATGAGTTGTGATCAGAAAATTTTGGGGGCTGAACTAATATTCAGAAAATGAAGCTTACCAGCTATTTGGATGGATTTCCATCGAAGTAGCCTCAGTGACACTTTAACACCGATTCCAATGCTTTTGCAACTTCTGGAAATACTTTTTTTTCTACATGTAGCTAGACTTCTTTGACATATATGGGTGGTGGGAGTAATGCTTCTGTAAGCATTTCTGATGAGCTTCTTTCTCACAATTGCTGATAGTTTCTATGTTGCATTCTTAATAATTTCCTTGGCCATAGCCTTATTTGTGACCTTTCAAGGGGAAATGAAAATCAAAAAGAGAAAAATCCAATGTGATGAGGCCCCAGTGATGGCATGAGTTGGAAGCAATTCTTGAATGGAAAGCTCCGAGTGTGCAGGGGTGTTGTCATGACGCAAGCGCCAATCTCTAAAGCCCATTTTTCTGACCGTTTTCTCTGAACAGTATTGCACAGTTTCTGGTTCACTGTTTGACCATGTGGGACAAATCCATAATGAACAAAAAATATGATAAGCATGATCTTCCCATTTGATTGAGATTATCTGGCTCTTTTAAAGAGGGCTACTTGTCTGTCAAAGGAGTCACTCTGGCTGCCCTTCAACTTCAGAAACAGCTGATTCAATCATTCACCTTCTTGATCTGATCAGGAATGATTGAATTTAACTATCCGCGAAGTAGCTGTTGAAATTAGCATTTCTTGTAGGATTAATTCAATCAGTCAATTTTAACACAACATTTGGGAATATTAGCATTAGTAGAGGCATTTGATGCAAGAAAGCAAGCTTATGTAGCATCAGCCAAAAAAAAAAAAAAAAAACCACTTCCACTTCACCCCTCTGTTCGTTCAAAATACCTGTCCAGCTGAGCCTTAAACTTATTTAGGCTATCAACCTCCACCACAAGGGATGGAAGTCAAACTGTTCCACCAACCAACCACCCGCTGGCTAAAGGCAAATTTCCGCACGTCTATCCTACATCTGTCTTTCCTCAATTTGAATTTATGCCCTCTCAGGTGATTTTTCTGAGCTAGAGGAAGAATCCCATCAGCATTGAGCATGCTTAAACCATTCAAGGCTTTATACACCTCTATCAGATCACCTCGCTGGTGCCTAGTCTCCAGACACTGTAATTTGCAAAACTTAAGCCTTTCTTCGTAAGAGCACCCCTTTGTTCCATTCACTAATCTTGTTGCCCTTCTCTGTACTCGTTCCAGCAGCTCTACATCCTTCTTGAAATGAGGCCTCCAGACCTGTATACAGTACTCTAGGTGTGGCCTGACCATCGCCTTATACAATGGAATAATCACCTCCTTATCCCTGCTGGAAAAATTCCTGTATATCATTGACAATACTCCATGAGCTACTCTTGCAGCCCGTCTGCACTGCTCAGAGAACTTCATATCTGCCTGCACAACAACCCTCAAGTCCCTTTCATTCTCTACCACTGTCAGTGTTGTACCACAGAGTTGATATGTTGCTCTGGGGTTGCTGTTTCCCATGTGTAGTACTTTACATTTGTCAGTGTTAAACTTCATTTGCCACCTCTCAGCCCATCTGCTCAACCTTTCCAGATCTTGTTGCAGCAGCATAGTGTCAGTAGTGTCCTTGACAACCCTGCCAACCTTTGTATCGTCTGCAAACTTGGACATTAAGCCCGATATACCATCATCAATATCATATGAGGCATTTCAGCCAAATTTGTGGCTCACATTGTAAGTGTTGATACAGAGGGCGGTGAGTTCTTGGCATGTCAGGATCTTCATTAATGTACTGTTACTGATACACACTTTGTTTTTTCCATCACTAATAGTGACGAAACAGAGTGTAGCTATGAAACCAAGCGAGTTTGCAACAAATTTTAAATAAAATTTATTTCAAATTCATGGCTCAGTAAAAATTTTATGTGACGAAAAACAAAAAAATTATATTTAACATGACATTATATTGCATTATATTTGCCATAAAACATTATATTTGGCAAACTGCAGATAAGTGGTTATTCATAGGTTACTATGTCTAAATAAGTCACATGTTGCAAAAATTGTAATTTCAAGGCTAAGTTAGTCCACTAACTTACACCTTGTATAATCAGAATCAATAATATATATATAAGAATATAAGTATTTTTGGCTGTATAATGTCAATTAATATGCATATCTAGAATTTTTAAGTTCAGAGTAGAAATCCAATTATTAACCAACATGAACCTGTTTGTATATGCATATCTTATGGAGGTGGCTGTCTGTCAAAGGAAATAACATGAATATTTATAATTCAAATGAAACCTCATTTATACTGTGTGTCTTAAAATTGTATGAAACAAATATACGAACATATTCTACTAATTACAAAACATAAAAAGAAACTGAAATAAACTTCTAAAAGGATAACATCTAAAGTAACCAGCAGTTTGTTCATTGCATCATTCAGCATGATGAATGCATGATTCTCTGGTATGCCATATCGTTTTAGGACTGTTATTAATGGTTTCAGTAGCTTCCAAAATGTGATTTCTCAGTTAACCTTGCTAATAGAGGTAGAAAAAACCATGAATTTCATGTGACCTCACACAAAGTAATCTAAGGGTGTGAGAAGAATCTTGGGAGCCACTGTACAAAACCATTATGACTAATCCATTGGATATTATACTCCATATTTAAAAAGTTAGAGACACCACCTGAAAAGTGGGCTGGCACACCACCATGCATAAAACACATTCTCTGTTTATTTTCAAGACAATCTTCCAAAACTTCTCACAAATTGTTTTTGCAGATGTAGATGTGTCATTCCTCTGAAGCCTTGCTAGTAAAAAATAAGGACCAATAACCCCACTCCAAACATTTAAAAGATAAAATATGCGAGTTTTCTTCGGCCCACATATGAATACTTCGAGAATTGAAAATTCCATTTTTATAAAACATGATTCATCTGTTACCAGATCATGGCTGAGAAACTGAGGATCAAGTGTACAGAGAAAAATGAGGCACTGACAACAGATTTTGCTTTTATTCATATTTTGTGGCAACAGTTCTTGTACAGGTGTCTTGTGAAATGGATACAGCTCTTCATGTGATGCCCTCCTTATGTATGCACATGAAATATTTATGCAGCCTGGCAATCTTCTGTATCTTTATGCCGTTTGAGATACTTGAACAGCACAAAGTATTTGCTCCGAAACATTTTCAGTTCTTCAAAATCTCCTTCTACCAGTATTTATCTCATAAAGGTTTCAGTGTATGTGGTTCTCCATGTTCTCCATTAAGCCTGATATACCTTCATTAATATCATTGTATATTTATCAATGATATTGATGAAGGTATATCAGGCTTAATGTCGAAGTTTGCAGATGATACAAAGGTTGGCAGGGTTGTTAATGACAGTAATGGCAGTGTGCTACTGCAACAGGATCTAGATAATTTGGGCAGATGGGCTAAGAAGTGGCAACTGAAGTTTAACCTTGACAAATGCAAATTACTGCATATGGGTAGAAGTAACCCCAGAGAAATGTACTAACTGTGTGGTACTACACTTAAGGCGGTAGAAAATGAAAAAGACCTGGGAGTAATTGTGCAGTCAGGTATGAAGTTTTCTGAGCAATGCAGACAGGCCGCCAGGGCAGGTCATGGGGTTTTGTCAATGATATATAGGAATTTTGCTAGCAGGGAGAAGGAGGTGATTGTCCCTCTGTATAAGGCAATGGTCAGGCCACGCCTTGTGTACTGCGTACAGATCTGGAGGCCTCATTTTAGGAAGGATGTAGATTTACTTGAGCATGTACAGAGAAGGGCAAAAAGATTGGTGAGGGGAATGAAGAGATCCTCTTACCAAGAAAGGCTTAAGTTCTGCAAATTGCAGTGGCTGGAGACTAGGCACCTGCGCGGTGATCTGATTGAGGTGTATAAGGCCTTGAATGAGTTGAGCACACTGAATTCTGATGGGATCCTTCCGCTTGTTCAGATTATGAACCTAAGGGGGCATAAATTCAAATTAAGAAAAGACAGATGTAGAATAGATGTGCGAAAATTTGCTTTTAGCCAGCGGGTGGTTAATTGCTGGAACAAACTTCCATCTGTCGTTGTGGAAGTTGACAGGTTAAATAAATTTAAGGAGGAACAGGACAGACATTTGGAGGGAATGGTGTGATATTTTTTTTTTTTTTTTTTTTTGGCTGATGCATAATCTCGTACACTTGCTTTCTTGCATCACATGCCACTACTACTACTACTCTCCAGAGTAGCAAATATTTTGTGATTTGACTTTGAGTTGGAAATTTTTCAGCTTATCTGCGAACAGCAGTTATGGAATTCTTTTGAACCTCGCCAAAAATTAAAATCAGATCAGCTAGGACAAAAGTACTAGATTTGTAGTATCCCCCCATAATAGCAGTTTAAGAAAGGATGAGGCCATCATCATAGAACTTGTAACTCATATAACAGACATCTTAACACTGTTAGTTTTGCCACACAGATTACTCACAACTGTGTAATTAGTATGATTTATGTAGGAGAAACAACATGTTCGTGTTGGTATGTTTTGTACTGTTTAAAGTTTGTTTTACATTATTGTAAAATATGAATAATATCTCTGAAATAATCTGACTTCACCTATTTGGGAAATTTAATATCAAATAAAGAGAAAGACATCCACACTAAACTACAAAAATATAGTAAAATGAATGGGACGATGAAATGCCACTTCGGAAAACAAATGACAACTGAAACAAAATTATGACTATACAACATCACTTCAAAACCAGTCCTCTTCTACAGCTGTGAGACTTGGGTCATAAATAAGAAAGATGCACACAAACTAGAAGCAGCACAAATGAGATTTTTAAGACCATTATTAGGCTTTACAAGACTAGACCACCAAAGAAATTTAGATATCCACGAGAAATTAAAAGTAGATAACATAGTAAATGACATAAAACAGGGCGCCTCCGTAGCCAGGTGGGAAGGAGCAGCAGTGCGTAGCACACGCTTCTTGATTAGACTGGGGTTCGAGCCCGTCACCACCAAATACGAAGGATGCGGAAAGGTCAGGGAATGACCACCGCATATCCCGGAGCAATATGGCCTTAGTTGCTAATGCTCCTAAAAACCAAACAACAAACAAACAACAGACATAAAACAGTATCGGGAAAAATGGATCAGCCATATAGAAAGAATAAACCAAGACCGGATCCCAAAATTAGCCTTTAACTACAAACCTCTATAGGCAAGAGAGAGATGTTGGTCGACCAAGACAATGATGGCGAGATCAAGACCATCTCCAAGAGCTACAACAGACCAGGTCTTAAAAGACCTAAGCCAGACCAAGTTCATGATGATGATCTCTGAAATAGACTTTTTGAGATATATGTTTGTAGGATTTTTTTTGCTGTAGAATATAATACTTCTACAATTGTTCCCTGCAATTTTGAAACATCCTGTATAAAACAAATACATGGTGAGTATGCTTAAGGGATATGTAATGATTCATTGCAAAAGGCCTAATCCTTAGCAGATCATTTTTATGGGGGCAGTGATACTAAATTAAATTCTGTGCTTTCTCTCACTAACACATTCCTGGAATGGCTATCCTTGAACAGCCTTGGAGCAATATGTGAGCTTCCTCAGTGAGAGCATAGCAGTTTCACCACTTGTAACTTGTTTCAGAGAGACACGAGTTTGATTTTCGTCATACATTGTAGGAATTTTTAAAGTTCTCTCCAGTCAAGAGTTGAGTTAGCCAATCTTTGACAGATTTTTCTTTGTGTATCATTCAGGAGTTTTTCGGCCCGCATGGCATGCCATTTGGTCTTGTAGCAGAACAGTAAATGGCATATAACTCTTCACCTTTTAATCCTTCGTTGGAAATATTTGGCTCGTGGACTGCTTTTGCAATAGTGACTCAGTTAATATGGTTCTCCAGTTCATCATGGTTTGTTGTGTATTATGCCTGTACAAAAAAAGCCGTGAAATAGGGTTGAATTTGAAAGTGTCTGCAATTCGGCCCAGACACGATAGGAGGGAGTATATGATGAGAGCCTTGTCGATCAATTCGGCCCTAGAAAGATTGTGCAAGGCTCAAGGGGTAGAATTTTTTTCAGCCTGGAATGTACCTGTTAACAGGAGAGATTGCTTCTACAGGGATGGGATACACTTAAATAGAAAGGATGCAAGAATATTTGCTGATGCTATCGAGGCAGTTTTAGGTGGGTCGGAAAACTGCTAGCTTGGGGGGGGGGAGACAAAGACGAATAGATTAACAGTAGCCACTGGCAGAGGTGAAAGAGATTCTTGCACTGCTTCTATTGGAATGAGCAGAAGCCTGAAAAACAAGATGCAGGATATTTCAGAGACTGCCGGGAGTCATTGCGGTACAAGTAACCACATGGGTTGTGTAAGGGTAGCTCAGAATAGTAATAGGTGCATGTATCCTTGCGTGTACACCAATGCTAGAAGTTTAGTAAATAAATTTGATGAATTTGAGGTATTGCTCAAAACATCAAAGGCAGATATTGTTGGGATATCAGAGACGTGGTGTCACACAGATATAAGGAATGCAGAACTGGAATTTGGGGAGTACAACATCTACAGAAAGGATAGACTGGATAAGAAGGGAGGAGGGGTTATGCTATTAGTTAAGAAATACATAAAATCCAAGGAAGTGAAGCCAGTGGACATCGCTGGACAGTGCAGTGTCGAGTCAGTTTGGTGTGACATAAGCATTGGGAGATCAAAATTGAGAGTAGGAGTGTGCTATAGGCCTAATGACTCTGATGAGTATAATAAGAAACTGTACAGGGAAACTGTACAGGGAAATAAAGTGGGCCAGTAAATCAGAGAGTCTTATAATGGGAGATTTTAATTTCCCAGATATTGACCGGAATTTGGGGGCTGGTCACTCACACACTAGCAAGGCTTTTGTGGATTTATTGGATGATTGTTTTCTACATCAGCATGTTCGGGAGGCAACTAGAGGGAGGAATACTCTTGATTTGATTATCAACAGTGATTCTTCATGCATTAAGAATCTGCAGATAAATGAACCACTAGGTGGCAGTGATCACAGTGTGCTGAAGTGGGATTTACTCAAAGAGGTAACTACCATTAGGGGTAAAGGGAAGGGTTATTTATTGCTTTCGTAAAGGCGACTACGATGGACTGAGACAGTATTTAAATTCTATACAGTGGGACCAACTGATGATGTTACCAACAGCAAATGCAAATGGGAAGCATTCAAAGAACGTATCTTGGAAGCTAATAGGCTTTACATACCAACTAAGAAATATTGTTCAAGGTTTAGGCCTAAATGGATGTCAGATGAACTGATGAGGCATATGGCTGAGAAGATACATGGGATACATACAAATTAGCACATGACACAGAAGCCTATGATAGATACAAGTTGATCTGTAACCAAGTTACAAAGGAGGTTAGGCAGGCGAAGGCAGATTACGAGAAATCTTTTGCAAGGGATGCAAAGAAAAACAGCAAAGAGTTCTTTACTTATGTAAACTCTAGAAGGAAGGGGATGAATCAAATTGGTGAACTTGATATCGATGGGTCAACTGTTGATGATACTGCTCATGTAGCTAACAAACTAAATGAATATTTTGCATTGATATTCACACATGAGGAGTTATTTAGCAAGGGGAAAGCCAGAGGTGTATTCAACTCTAGCAGTAAGCTAGAGAATCTTGTAATAACTGAGAGTAAAGTGGAAGAGAAATTGTTGAAGATAAACACAAGAAAGGCACCCGGGGTGGATGGGATCTATCCAGTTATATTAAAGGAGGCAGCAAAGGAAGTAAGCAAACCCTTAGCCATAATTATGAGAGCTTTCTTGGACTCAGGGGAGGTACCCACAGACTGGAGATGTGCAAATGTGACCCCAATTCAAAAAGGAGGATCGAAGGCTGACACAAGTAATTATAGCCTGTGAGTTTAACTTCTGTTCCAGGAAAATTAATGGAGGCACTAGTTAAAGAAGCACTGCAGGATCATTTAGACAAGACTTCAGTTATAGCACGGACACAGCATAGTTTTGTTAAGGGGAAGTCTTGCCTGACCAATTTGATTGGATACTATGATGCAGTCACAAAGGAACTGGATGCAGGGAATAACTTTGATATTATATACTTGGATCTTAGAAAGGCTTTTGTAGGAAGGCACATGGAAGACTGCTGCACAAATTGGAGCAGTGTGACATTGGAGGCAAATTGCTGCTGTGGATAAAGGGGTGGCTGAGGGGGAGAAGACAGAGTGGTAATCAATGGACACTGCTCGTCGTGGACTAATGTTATTAGTGGAGTCCCTCAGGGCTCAGTGTTGGGTCCATTATTGTTTTCTGTATTCATAAATGATATTGATGATGGTATATCAAGCTTAATGTCGAAGTTTGCAGACGATACAAAGGTAGGCAGGGTTCTCAAGGACACTACTGACACTATGCTGCTGCAACAGGATCTGGAAAGGTTGAGCAGATGGGCTGAGAGGTGGCAAATGAAGTTTAACATTGACAAATGTAAAGTACTACACATGAGAAACAGCAACCCCAGAGTAACGTATCAACTCTGTGGTACTACACTGACAGTGGTAGAGAATGAAATTGACCTGGGGGTGGTTGTGCAGGCAGATATGAAGTTCTCTGAGCAGTGCAGACGGGCTGCAAGAGTAGCTCATGGTGTATTGTCAATGATATATAGGAATTTTTCTAGCAGGGATAAGGAGGTGATTATTCCCTTGTATAAGGCAATGGTCAGGCCACACCTAGAATACTGTATACAAGTCTGGAGGTCTCATTTCAAGAAGGATGTAGAGCTGCTGGAATGAGTACAGAGAAGGGCAACAAGATTAGTGAATGGAACAAAGGGGTGCTCTTACGAAGAAAGGCTTAAGTTTTTCAAATTACAGTGTCTGGAGACTAGGCACCAGCGAGGTGATCTGATAGAGGTGTATAAAGCCTTGAATGGTTTGAGCATGCTCAATGCTGATGGGATTCTTCCTCTCGCTCAGAATAATCACCTGAGAGGGCATAAATTCAAATTGAGGAAAGACAGATGTAGGATAGACGTGCGGAAATTTGCCTTTAGCCAGCGAGTGGTTGGTTGGTGGAACAGACTTCCATCCCTTGTCATGGAAGTTGATAGCCTAAATAAGTTTAAGGCTCAGCTGGACAGGTATTTTGAACGAACAGAGGGGTGAAGTGGAAGTGGTTTATTTTATTTTATTTATTTTTTTTTTTTTTGGCTGATGCTGCATAAGCTTGCTTTCTTGCATCAAATGCCTCTACTAATGCTAATGCTAATTGTATACACTCTGGCCAAGTATCAAATATTAAGCAGGCTGAAAACCCAGAATAATTCAGTGGAAAACATTACTTCCTCCTCCTCCTGAAATCTGCAAATTAAAGCATCAGTTGAAAAGGAATTTAAAAATTCCTCTGGTCTTCGAACTCAGTCCTTTCCAGAATAGTAGACATGTATAGTATCTCATGTAGGAAGGCACATGGACATCAGGTCAACTCTGCCTTAATGCATTGTGTTGAATACCGAACTCTGTAAAAGGCTAGAAATGTGTATAATGTTATGTTATGTTTGTGCAGTGTGTGTTGTTATGTTGTTTGGTTGTTTCTGGCCATTTCATTACCAAGAAGGTGATCACCTGGAAAGCCTGCCCAATGTCTGTTTACACCATGGGGAGGTGGGCCACAACTATGCATGTACTCTGGCAGACCTTGACTAACTCATACTGAATGCCCAAAATGAGTTTGGGATCATTCAAAGAGAGCGAGAGAGAAGGGAAAAAAAAAAAAATCCAACTTCCAATGGTGGAGTGCAAGGCTAGTGGATGCCATGATCCCATACCCTGGCACCAGAAAAATCCCACCTCAAGCAAAGGGCAAGAGGCCAGCAAAAAAAAGAAAGAATAGAAAAAAATAAATAAATAAAAATAATATTCCAGAATAGTAAGTGATGAAACCACTATGCTGTCATAAAAAACAATTTTTACAAATTTAATTCTCCGTGATACCATATAAATAGCTACTGTTAAAATATAAGATAGATTATCATATCTTTTTTTGTAGGAAATTTCTTCACCCAACGCTCACATCAAACTGATCTGGTTAATATAAAGTTTGATGGTCAGGTGAAGAAATTTCCTATAAAAAGGTATGATAATCTATCTTATATTTTAACAATATTACTTAAAGTAGGAAGAATTGGGCTTCATCACTCTTATATTTTGAAATAAATAGCTACAAACCACAGCCTTTTAACAAGTAGTTTTTGAATCAAAAAGAATAGTATTTAACTGTTCTTAAGTTATTAATTTAATTCTATTTTGAAATAAACTCTTAAATATACTTACAGGAGACCTACAGAAACTAAAAGATGTCGCCATCTGTAACTTTGACTTCCTATTATCAGCCGTAAGCGGTGCCTCTATTAGCTATGTGCGCAGCATCTTGGAACTTGTAAGGTGTGAGGTAAGTTTAATCACTTGAAATATTTCTCAAAGGTACTCAGAAATACTAAAATCCACTGCAAAAAAGATTACTGTAGTAAAAACAACATGATAGTGGCATTCTCTTTTTTTCTTTTTTAATGATATGTTAAAACTAGCATTACTTCTGTTATGGGTATTGCATCAGTCCTCAATGTAAAATCGTATTATGTATGTGTACTCTTACTTTGCCATATTTACTCCTTATACCCTTTACATTATCATCTCAAATCTATATTCTTGTCTGAAGTGCTACTATTACATTATTTTATTAATGCCACATTAATTTTTCTTGAGATTCTGTTTCATCATTTTTGTTGAAAGATGGCAGCATTGAGTGGAGGGGAAAGCCCACTTTTATATAAAACTTAAAATCTTTCAATTTAAAATCACAGTACCTATGTGGCCCCGAGTGCCAAGCAATTTTCTCAGTGATTTATATAGTGCTCTTTCCAAAGAAAAAGTTTTGTTTTCCAGTGTCTTAAAGTGGTTCTGTGCTTAAAGTATTAAAGTAAGAACACAGAAAGGAAAATGACCTTTCTTTATTTAGTATATATATTAATTACAAACAAACTACTAACTTTTACAACTGCTTGGTCACTGGTGGCACTGCTGCCGCTGCTGCCGCTGCTGCCTCCACATGGCAGGGCTGGTAATCTGGCAGTAAACTCACTCTTCCAGGGCTAAAAGGAGCTATGATGGATAGCAACAGATAAAACAATTACAGAACTCTTTAACCAGATCCATCGACTAAAGATAATATAAATACATCCAACGCAAAAAAAAAAAGAAGGAACTGAAAACCCTGTTCCTCTTTTTCTAATTTTGCATTCCTTGACAGACAACCCATCGAGTAAGCTAACCCCATTTTTAATTCAGAAATGCCTTGAAAATGTGGCTGGCCCTCCAAAAATTGTCCGAAGACTCCAATCCGGAGACCTAGTTGAGACGAGTGACCATAAATACTCAGAAAGACTGCATGCCACATGCCACCTTGAACTCCTCAAAAGGGGTAATAGCAGAGTGGAATCTCCTTAATGTGTCCGTGGAAGAAATCATTCAAGAACTCAATGATCAAAATGTAATTCATGCAAAAAGGATATCAATCAAGAAAGATGGAGTACTTATTTCTACTTGGACAGTCATTCTCACTTTCAGTACACAAACTCTGCCATTAACCATAAAAGCTAGATATTTGAGATGTAAAATTAGCCCATACATTCCTAATCCAGTTCTCTGTTTTAAGTGTGAGAAATTTGGGCACTCCCAAGCAGTCTGCAGAGGTGTTACTACCTGCGCCTCCTGTGGATCAAAAGAGCACATTCACACAGACTGCACTACGGAAAAACAGTGCTGTCCAAATTGCCAAGAAAACCATTTGGCATACTCAAAGGAGTGCACCCAATGGCAGAGAGAAAAGAAAATTCAGATATACAAAGTTGAACACAAAGTGCCATACCATGAAGCAAAGAATCAGTTTTTATTGTCCACTAAATCTACTTCTTATGCTTCAGTTGTGCAAAAGCCACAGTGTTCTATAACAGTACAGACCAATTGCTCAGTCCCTCCAAGCATGTCAATATCTGACCGGGCAAGATCAGTCCTTTCTTCACTGAAAGAAAACTCTACACAACAGCAAAAAAGTCGTGTAAACACACCACTGACAATACTGCCAGATAAAACCTCTGTACAGCACCGAACAAAGCACACAAGTTCTGAAAGAGAGAGTCAAAAATCTTGAACCTATACAATGGACACTGATACAAAATCACATGAAGATGACACACTTCTTGAAATACATGCAGAGGAAGACATGGACATCAGTAGACCAATATTCCCAAAAAAAAGAAAAAACAAGAATAGACAGGCATAAACAAACTGCATCCTGTAAGCAAACAGATACACCTGATAATACTCAATAATGCATAGAATCATACAGTGAAATTGTTACGGTTTCCGAGCCAATGTAGATGATGTTTATGATGCATTCTGTAATAGCAGGCTTATTACAGAATATAAGCCTGCTATTCTTTGCCTACAGGAAACAAATCTGAATCCTCAAATATCTATAAGCATAAAACATCATATAATGCTTAGAAAAGATAGAAACAACTCTAATATAGCTCATGGAAGGGTAGCATTGCTAGTCAACTCCACAACTCCTTTCAGACCTATCTGTCTGCAAACAACATTAGAAACAATCGCTGCCCAAGTTAGGGTTGGGATAACAATAACAGTTGTTTCCTTATATCTTTTGCCCAATCATTCCTACACTTTTGCTGATTTGGATGATTTAGTTACTCAGCTACCACCAACTTTTTTGTATCTTGGGTGACTGGAATGGGCACCACCCCTTATGCCATTCTTTACATCTTGATAAGAGAGGTCAGTTGATTAAAAAATTCTTGAAAGGCACAACAACATTGTTAAACAGTGGCAGTCACACATACATGCATTTCTCCTCCAGGTCAACTTCTACAATTGACCTTTCAGTATGCTCGTCAAACTTGTTTCCACTTATTGAGTGGTCAGTTACTGACAACCTTCATAACTTACCACTTTCCAGTATTGTGCACACTTTTAACTAACTCTCCACCTCAAACTGAAATGAAAACAGTCTGGAAGTTTGACAAAGCTAACTGGCACATTTAGTTTTTCAAACCATTGATTCTGCAGGTAACTTACATCACTCAGAAAATAATGGCAGCTGCAGAAACCACCACACCCAAAAAGAGGGTGGATTGAAGCCTGTAGGGATGCCAAAAAAAGAGAAGAATAAATACAGGAATTTATGTCATAAAACCCAACCACAACTAATCTGATAAAGTTTAAAAGAGCAAGAGCTAAAGCTCATCATATACAACGTATCAGCAAAAAAGATATATGGTCCTGATATGCCTCCACTATAAACAGAACCACAGATATCAAAACAGTTTGGAATAAAGTGAGAAAAACTAATGGAAAATGCCCTCTTATAACCACTCTGATTCTACTTTTAAAAGAGAAAGGCATCTGTAATCCTCTCAAAATTGCTAATTCATTAGGTGAAACGTTTGAAACACTTTCATCTGTAACTGCATACGATCCAACTTTTCAGTCACATAAAGTACAGGCAGAAAAATATAATCTAAATTTCAATACTACACGCCAGCTTCCATATAATGTATCCTTTACCATGACAGAGTTAATTAGTGTGCTTTTACGATCAAAATATAGTGCTGCTGGCCCTGATGGAATCTATTATACCATATCATGTCATTTGAGTGAAGAGTCCCAATCTGCTCTTCTAAAATTATGTAATAGAATTTTTCTTGAGGATTACTACCGTATTAGCTGATGTCATTCCATTGTACTAGCTTTCCCAAAACCAGGAAAGGACCATTCTGATCCAACAAATTATCAAGCTATTGTTTTAACAAGCTATTTAGGAAAGACATTAGAAAAATTGATTAATGCCAGGTTGACATGGTTTCTAGAGATGGAAAATATCCTAAGTCGAAATCAATATGGCTTTCGAAAAAGTAGATCAACACTTGACCTCATGGTCAAAGTTGAAGGAAACATTCAAAATGCATTTCTCAGGAATGAACACCTAGTGATGATATATCATCACTAGGTGTTCATTCAAATTGAAATTGTCATTGAAAAAGCTTTCGACACAACCTGGCAATATGGGATTCTTCACGATCTCTTTGAATCCGGTCTTCAAGGTCATCTTCGGAACTTTTTGTGCAATAGGTCCTTTCAAGTACGTATTCACTCTGCTCTCTCGCAAACATTTGTGCAAGAAGAAAGGGACCCTCAGGGTTTTGTGCTTAGCATGCTCTTCTCTATCAGGATTAATTCAATTACCACATGCATTCCTGACACAGTGGAAACATACTTGTATGCAGACGATCTGGCAATCTCATGTCACTCTCAAAATGCGTGTAATTGAAAGACAGCTTCAAGGCACAATTAACAAGCTTGTTCAGTGGGCAAAAAATAATGGTTATCGACTCTCAAAGCAAAAAAAACAACAGCAATACACTTTTGCCGTAAACTGAATTTACATCCCGATCCAGACTTATAACTTGATTCTTATCCAATTACTTATCAACAGAGTATTAGATTTCTTGGAGTAATTCTGGATAAAAAATTAAATTTTTTAAAGCATATCTGTACAACTTGTCTAAGGAAGCTGAATCTACTTAGGACAATTTCTGCTGTGTCATGGGGGCGCTGATCGGTACATGCCGCTACAGCTATACAGTTCACTAATTAGATTGAGACTAGACTATGGGTCTCCTGTATGTGTCTTAGCAAGACAGAGTGTATTAAAATGGCTTGACCCTGTACATCATAATGCTCTCTGAATTTCCCAAGGAGCTTTCATACATCACCAGTTCAGAGTCTATACAGAAGCACATGAACCCTGTTCCTTCGTCAGCATGCTCTGCTATTAAATTATGCATCTAAGATCAGAAGTTTCCCACATCATCCTATATGGCAATATCTTTTCCCACCAAAATCGGATCATTTGTATAAAAATAAATCTTTGCAAAATAAACCATGCCGCATTAAGTTACAGAATTTAAACACATCTTGGGGTCTAAATATGGATAACATAATTCCAAATGAAAGCATGACTATCCGGCCATGGCAAATACCCTTGGCAAATATTGATAAACATTTCCAACAATGGGGAAAGCATACCCATACCCTTAAAAATTGCAATATTGAGCAGCTTACTCCTTTCAATTTACCCCCAGAGGCTCACATCTGGTGAGTATGGGCTTGGCACACCCAGGGTCCTGAGCTGGATATCATCATTCTTCTCTTTCTTGGTGATTCCTTTCTATTTCTAACACTCTCTCTCTCTCTCTCTCTCTCTCTCTCTCTCTCTCTCTCTCTCTCTCTCTCTCTCTCTCTCTCTCTCTCTCTCTCAGGGGTAACTCATAATTTTTTTTTTTTTTTGGCTAGTGCAGCAAAAGCCTCAGGTTTCCTTGCCACCATATGGCTAATAATAATAATAATTCTCTTGTTACATTCAAATTTACACAGATGGCTCTAAGACAGACCTAAAGTTGGCGCAGCTGCAGTACTGCCAAATTTAACAATATCTCATCAACCTCCTTTGGAGTGCAGTAGTTACACTGCAGAACTGTCTGCTATCCTGGCATTAAAGAATGTAAAGCAATCTTCATACTCTGAAACCATAATCTATACAGACTCCTTAAGTGCTGTATCTGCTCGTCAGTGTAAACTTCCTTCAACCCACCCCTTTTTACAACAAATTCAAATGAATTTAATGCAACTTCATGCAAATAGGCAAAAAATAATCTTCTGTTGGATAACTGGACATTCTGGAAATCACAGGCAACAAAAAAGCAGATTTTTCAGCCAAGAATGCAAGTCTCATGACATCAGACATCCAGATACCTGACACCGATTACAAACATGTCATACAATGTACCAGAAGGAAAAAATGGCTGTCCATTTAGCAGGAGAACAAAATCAATAAATTGTTCCAGATTAAAAATTATCACAAGCTGTGACTATCAAGCCTCAGAGGGAATAGGAAGGAAGTTGTTGTTGTTGTTATTTGGTTTTTAGGAGCATTAGTAACTAAGGCCATATTGCTCTGGGATATGCGGTGGTCATTCCCTGATCTTTCCATATCCTCCATATTTGGTGGTGAGGGGCTAATCAAGAAGCATGTGCTATGCACTGCTGCTCCTTCCCACCTGGCTATGGAGGCGCCGGAAGAAGTTATACTTTCTAGACTGCGGATTGGGCATACCCACCTAACTCACACGGGACACTCCTCCACTATGCAGCAACCACCAAACTCAATTCACAGTAAAACATCTTATTCTTGATTTCCCATTATACTTGAGAGAACGACAAACAGCTTTCTGTTCACATCTATGTTCCTCTAATCAACTTACGTTACAGAAAATTCTTGAAGACTGACCAGATATAAATGATCTCTTTACATTCCTGAGAAAAATACACAAATACCATCTAAATCCACCTGTTTATCAAGCCTGTACCAAATAATATTGTAATAGGTGCATTTGGCCTTAGTAGTCCTTGCACCAATAAATCAAATGAACAACAACAGTACCTATGTACAACTATATATATTAATCACAAAACAGATATTGCTGACACTGATGAACCTGAAAAATATATTTTTAATGAAATACTTATTTCTTCAGTTTCATAGGTTGTAGAAAGCTTTGTTTTGTAGTCCCTGACGTGGAAATTTTTTTTTGTGTGTGTGTGTGTATCAGTGTTCTGCTACTGATAATCTCCACAATGTTTCAAAAATTATAACTCTTATTTACATTTAAACATAAATAGAAAGTATATTTAAAAACGGCACCAAAAACCAATTCTTGTGATGCACTAAACTTTAATTATTTGTTTCTATTCATAGAAGCAGATTTTTTTGTACTGAAACTAAATGAACAAAATCAAGTTTATATTTAAAAATTTTGTATACATTCATGAACTGAACCCCTTGACGTGGACACTTGTATGTGGTGAGGGGACCTCCCAGTGATGCTGCTGGTGTTACAGATTAGTATCACTGGGATCCAATGCCCACAGCCTAGGCTATAGGCTAACATCAGTGGAATCCAGCGGGTTTGCCGTGCTCTGCAACCCGTGGAAATTCAGAAAGAGAGATCCTTGTGGTTGAGGGGCCCAGCTTCAATATACTACTTTGGCCCCTGCTTCAACAAGACGGGTGGTCCTGGAAGGCTCAGCTAGGATCAATTGGCTAGTAGGCTTGCCTGCAAGGGTGACTGTGCCAATGCCATGGTCTGAGTGACAGGATTCAAGCTGGCGGCGGTGTGGGTATAGTGTCTGGGTAGCCCTGGCGTCCCACTCTCAAGGGCATTTATCACTTGCAGGGTAGTGGGTGTGACTTTGGGCTGCGTGGTGGGTGGGGCACTCAGGCACTGAACCACTTCTAAAACTTCATGAATCCTGATAAACATATTTCTTCAGGGGCTGCAACATGGTCCCAAACTGATGATATAGACAGAGCCAATGTAGCAAGCAGGTATGAACCAAAGAACCGTCAGGTCCCACACCAAGATTCTTAATTATTCATTCCCAAACTGAGAAACCCATTGTGAAACTGTCCCCCTTTTTTATACAGATGGGTTTAGAGGGGTTAGCAGATTAGCATTAGTAGAGGCATATGATGCAAAAAAGCAATCTTATGCAGCATAACCAAAAAAAAAAAAAACCCGCTCCTATTTCACCCCTCCGTTTGTTCCAATTTCGTTCCTGTCCAGCTCAGCCTTAAATTTATTTAGGCTATCAACTTACACAACAAAGGATGGAAGTCTATTTCACCAACCAACTACCCTCTGGTTAAAGGCAAACTTCCGCACATCTATCCTACAGCTGTCTTTCCTCAATTTGAATTTATGCCCTCTCGGGCGATTATTCTGAGCAAGTGGAAGAATCCCATCCTCATACTATTGAAGGCTTTATACACCTCAATCAGATCACCTCGCAGGTGCCTAGTCTTCAGACACTGTACTGCAAAACCTAAGCCTTTCTTTGTAAGAGCAACCCTTTGTTCCATTCAATAACCTTGTTGCCCTTCTCTCAACTCATTCCAATAGCTCTACATCCTTCTTAAAATGAAGCCTCCAGACCTGTATACAGTACTCATGGTGTGGCCTGACCATTGCCTTATACAAGGGGATAATCACCTCCTTATCCCTGCTAGAAAGATTCCTGTATATCATTGACAAGACACCATGAGCTACTCTTGCAGACCATCTACACTGGTCAGAAAACTTCATATCTGCCTGCACAATTATCCCCAGGTCCTTTTATTTCTCTACCACTGTCAGTGTAGAACCATAGTGTTGATGCATTATTCTGGGGTTACTGCTTCCCATATGTAGTACTTTACATTTGTCAATGTTAAACTTCATGTGCCACCTCTCAGCCCATCTGCTCAACTTTTCTAGATCCTGTTGCAGCAGCGTACTCTCATTAGTGTCCTTAACAACCCTGCCAACCTTCGTATCGTCTGCAAACTTGGACATTAAGCTTGATATACCATCATCAGTTTCATTTATAAATACAGAAAACAACAATGGACCCAACACTGAACCCTGAGGGACTCCAGTAATAACATTAGTCCAGGAAGAGCAGTGTCCATTGATTACCACTCTCTGTCTTCTCCCACTCAACCATCCCTTTATCCATAGCAGCAATTTGCCTCCAATGCCACACTGCTCCAATTTGTGCAGCAGTCTTTCATGTGCAAAAACCTTTCTAAGATCCAAATATAGGTGACCCCCGCTTAACGCTGGTAATTTTTTCCGGAAAAACAGAGTGCTAAGTGAATCTGCACTAAGCGAGCGCCGCATTCCCATAAGGCAACATATGTATTTGTGAGTTGCGGTTTGTGCCATAGGATATTTCCTAATCAATAATAAATGATAGTGAAAAGATGCACAAATGTTGGTAAAAATATTTAATATTCAAATATTTGTACATATATTAATATACGTATAAAATTATGTGGTAACTACATATGTATCAAAATTAAACTTAAAATTCCAATTAAAATCATGAATTTAATTGATGAATTTAATCATGAAAAATGTGTAGATTTTGGGTTGTACTTTGGCCCTCTTCCTGGTAAACTAAAAGGGGTTTTAATTTTAAATCAATAATAAAGTCAACTGATTCTTAGCCGCTTTGAAACTTGGCATGCTTTCTTTTCTTCTTTCAATATGAAACTTCTTTTAGGCATTTGTTCCCAAAAAAAGGTTCTGCTTCATCTATATTAAAAACTTGTTGAGAAGTATAAACAAATTATACCCCTCTTCAATAATTTTAACAAGTTCTTTTTTGAAAGTTTCGGCTCCTTGATCTGCACTTGCTGCTTCTCCCTGGATTTAAATCTATTCAACCAGCTCTTACTAGTTTTAAATGGTTCCACTTTTTTTTTTCTTAGGTGAGTTTTCTTCAGATTGTATAAGCTAATCTCTCTCTCTCTCTCTCTCTCTCTCTCTCTCTCTCTCTCTCTCTCTCTCTCTCTCTCTCTCTCTCTTTTATTTTTAACTTAACTGAATTCTGCATTGGATATTATCTTCAATAAAATTCGTTAAAGTCTCTCCATTTCAGTCCTAATAGCCGGCCTAGCCCTAATTGCTTGCAGTGGAACAGCTGTTTTTCCTGCTGCTAAAATTAATTCTTTATTTTTTATAATTGTTCTTACACTAAACTTGCCAGTCCTAAATTATGTCACACATATGCTTATCATTGACCGGAATCGATTCGCTTAAAAACATCTAATTTAATTTTCAAATTCAGTCTTTTTCTTACATTTATAGTCTTCATACTGCATCCAGATGTTGTTGCTTTTTCATTCTTATCCTCTTCAAAATTGTAACTGCATTGGTTGCATTAATAATGATTAAATGTTCGAGTAAACTGTCCATTATGCACTATGTCTAATACTACTGAGTGATGACTAGACTTCGGATAAATGCATATAACGCAATTTTTTTGATCATTTTTTAAAATGTTGAAATCGGAACTACGTAAAAAGTCACTGTACTGCAATTAAATTAGCGTGCAAGAAAATTTCACTAAGCGTGGGAAAATTTCTCAAGTCGGCATGGGAAATGTTTTAATGCTGTTTTGCTACACATTTTCAAGCTATCAACTCCAAATTAAACGATTTCATTAAATATCCATCTGAAAAAGAACATTATAGTGATTTGTGACAGCGTTATAGTCAGATATGGGTTATAATATAAGAACAGCATTATAGCGAATCAGCATAAAGCAAACCATGTTATAACGAGGGCCTGCTGTATATGATATCAAAGTTATTCTCTGCATTCAGTTCCTTTGTGACCACATCATAGTATCCAATCAAATTGGTCAGGCAAGACTTTCCCTTAACAAAACCATGCTGTGACCGAGCTATAACTGATGTCTTGTCTAAATGATCCTGCAATGCTTCTTTAACTAGTGCCTCCATTAATTTTCCTGGAACAGAAGTTAAATCACAGGTCTATAATTACTTGTGTCAGCCTTTGATCCTCCTTTGTGAATTGGGGTCACATTTGCACATCTCCAGTCTGTGGGTACCTCCCCTGAGTCCAAGGAAGCTCTCATAATTATGGCTAAGGGTTTGCTTACTTTGTTTGCTGCCTCCTTTAATATAACTGGATAGATCCCATCCACCCCGGGTGCCTTTTTTATGTTTATCTTCAACAATTTCTCCTCCACTTTCCTCTCAGTTATTACAAAATCATCTAACTCACTGAGTTTAATTCACCTCTGTCATTCCCCTCCCTGAATAACTCCTCATGTGTGAACGTAAATGCAAAATACTCATTTAGTTTGTTAGCCACCTGAGCAGGATCATCAATAGTTGAACCATCAATATCCAGTGGACCAATCTGATTCATCCCTTTCCTTCTAGAGTTTACATAGGTAAAGAACTCTTTGCTGTTTTTCTTTGCATCCTTTGCCAAAGATTTCTCATAATCTGCCTTTGCCTGCCTAATCTCCTTTGTGACTTGGTTAAAGACCAGCTTATATCTATCATAGGCTTCCATGTCACCCATTAATTTATATGTATCCCATGTATTTTTCTTCTCTGCCATATGTCACATTAGTCCATCTGACATCCATTTAGGCCTAAACCTTGAACAATATTTCTTAGTTGGTATGTAAAGCCTAGTAGCTTCCAAGATAAGTTCTTTGAATGCTTGCCATTTTGAATTTGCTGTTGGTAACATCATCCGTTGGTCCCACCATATAGAATTTAAATACTGTCTCAGACCACAGTAGTCAAATTTACGAAAGCAAAAACCCTTCCTTACCCCTGATGGTAGTTACCTCTTTGAGTAAATCCTACTTCAGCACCCTGTGATCACTGCCACCTAGTGGTTCCTTTATCTGCAGATTCTTAATGTATGAAGAATCACTACTGATAATCAGATCAAGAGTATTACTCCCTCTAGTTGCCTCCCAAACATGCTGATGTAGAAAACAGTCATCCAATAAATCCACAAAAGGCTTGCTAGTGTGTGAGTGACCAACCCACAAATTCCAGTCGATATCTGGGAAATTAAAATCCCCCATTATGACTTTCTGATCTGCTGGCCCACTCTATTTCCCTGTACAGTTTCTTATTATGCTCATCAGAGTAATTAGGCCTATAACACACTCCTTGCAGGCCGCCATAGCCTAGTGATCAGGCGCACGGGTGCAAAAGTACATGTGCCTTGAGTGACCGGGTTCAAGCCCATGACTGCTGAATACGGTGCTGTTTCTTGTATTCTGTCTATCTTATGAACTGCTCTGACCATTTGGTCGTCGCAGAGTATAAACAGAAAATTTATTTATTCTTAATTTTGATCTCCCAATGCTTATGTCACACCAAACTGATTCGACACTGCACTGTCCAGCGATGTCGACTGGCTTTACTTCCTTGGATTTTATGTGTTTCTTAACTAATAGCATAACCCCTCCTCCCTTCTTATCCTGTCTATCCTTCCTGTACACATTGTACTCCCCAAATTCTAGTTCTGCATTACTTATATCTGTGACACCACGTCTCTGATATCCCAACAACATCTGCCTTTGATGTTTTGAGCAATACCTCAAATTCATCAAATTTATTTACCAAACTCCTAGCATTGATGTATACGCAAGTATACATGCACCTGTTCCTATTCTTAGCTACCCTAACACAACCCTTGTGTTTACTTGTTTCGCAGTGACTCCCAGCAGTCTCTGAAATACCCTG
This sequence comes from Mastigoproctus giganteus, assembly GCF_048544385.1. NCBI lineage: Eukaryota > Metazoa > Arthropoda > Arachnida > Uropygi > Thelyphonidae > Mastigoproctus > Mastigoproctus giganteus. The sequence continues at coordinate 84,124,636 of NC_143582.1, read as the reverse complement.
TATCTTGTTTTCCAGACTGATGCTCATTCGAATTGAAGCAGTGCAAGAATCACTTTCACCTCTGCCAGTGGCTACTGTTAATCTATTAGTCCTTGTAATCCCCCAAGCTAGCAGTTTTCCGACCCACCTAGCACTGGCTCGATAGCATCAGCAAATATTCTTGCACCCTTTCTATTTAAGTGTATCCCATCCCTGTAGAAGCAGTCTCTCCTGTTAACAAGTACAGATCAGGCTGAAAAAAATTCTACTCCTTGAGCCTTGCACAATCTCTCCAGGGCCGAATTGATTGACATGGCTCTCATCATATACTCCCTCCTGGGCAGAATTGCAGATACTTTCAAATTCAACCCTAATTCATGGCTTTTTTTCAACAGTGATTCAACAACAGATTCCCCTAAATCTGTTGAGGCTTCAGTCTGGGGACCTCTTAATTGAAACAAAAAGCGACACGCACTCAGAGCAGCTACTCTGATCAACATCGATCGGAGACATACCGATAACAGTGACACAACACTAAACTCATCGAGAGGTGTAATCTTTGAATGGGACCTCCTTGACGTCACTGAGGAGGAAATATGCACCAAACTAAAACCATAGGTCCCAAGTGTACGTATCAGCAAGAAACAGTGTACTCAGTGGCTAGACCCAGTTCATCATCAAGCCATCTGCATTGCTACTGGAACTTTTAGAACATCTCCTGTTTAGAGTTTATACTTTGAAGCAGGTGAACTGCCTCTGTCCCTGTGACAAAAGCATCTCTAAAATATACTTTTAAACTGAAATCCCTGCCAGACAACTTTATGTGGACATGTGTTTTTAATCCACTATGGGGAAACTCTCTACAACACCCATCACACTGCCAACTGTCCCTTTAGCATCCAGGTCCAAGAGCTGCTCAGAGATCTTAACATTGTGGTAAACAATGTTGCTGAGTCACCAAGGCACCGACTTCCAACCTGGCATGCTCACCTTCCATCATGTGATTGTTTATGAACTGTCTTCTGTTTACGAAATGAGCAAGGCTGCTATCTTCTGTTTACAAACAACTCTATACTGCTCACCAAGCCGAATACTCTGATTTCTTGCCTGTCTTCACTGATGACTCGAAGTCAGAGTCTGGATCTGCATGTCTTTCCAGATAGTACTATATCTGGAAAGATTCCTCAGGAATGCAGCATATATACAGCTGAGTTGTATGTTATAGAGTTAGCCTTGGACCATATTGAAACAGTACCAAAGGTGCATGATGCGTACTGACTCATTAAGTATACTACAGGCTTTATCAGGGATTGAGTTCAATCCTCACCCATTCCTAATCCGGATCCAGCAGACTATAGTAATCGTGGCATATAATGCAAGAAAGCAAGCATATGAACTTATGTAGCATCAGCCAAAAAAAAAAAAAAAATTCATACAACCATTCCCTCCTTAAATTTATTCAACCTAGCAACTTCTACAATGGCAGATGGAAGTTTATTCCAGCAATTAACCACCCACTGACTAAAGGCAAATTTCCGCGCATGTATTCTACAGCTGTCTTTCCTCAATTTGAATTTATGCCCCCTTAAGTTCGTAATCTGAAAAAGTGGAAGAATTCCATCAGAATTCAACGTGCTCAAACCCATTCAAGGCCTTATACACCTCCTCAGTCAGATCACCTTGCAGGTGCCTAGTCTCTAGACGCTGCAATTTGCAAAACTTAAGCCTCTCTTGGTAAGAGGATCCCTTCATTCCCCTCACCAATCTTGTTGCCCTTCTCTGTACATGCTCAAGCAAATCTACATCCTTCCTAAAATGAGGTCTTCAGACTTGTATGCAGCACTCAAGGCACGGCTTGACCATTGCCTTATACAGAGGGACAATCAATCACCTCCTTTTCCTTGCTAGCAAAATTTCTGTATATCATTGACAAAACCCCATGACCTGCTCTGGCAGCCTGCCTGCATTGCGCAGAAAACTTCATATCTGACTGCACAATTACTCCCAGGTCTTTTTCATTTTCTACCACCTTAAGTGTAGTACCACACAGTTGGTACATTTCTCTGGGATTACTTCTACCCATATGCAGTACTTTGCATTTGTCAAGGTTAAACTTCAGTTGCCACTTCTTAACCCATCTGACCAAATTTTCTAGATCCTGTTGCTGTAGCACACTGCCATTACTGTCATTAACAACCCTGGCAACCTTTGTATCATCTGCAAACTTCGACACCAAGCCTGATATACCTTCATCAATATCATTGATAAATATGCAAAACAACAGTGGACCCAACACCGAAGCTTGTAGGACTCCACGAAGACAGCACCCATTGATTACCATCCTCTGTCTTCTCCCACTCAACCATCCTTTTATCCATTGTAGCAACTTAACCTTAATACCATTCTGCTCCAATTTGTACAGTAGTCTTCTTGCGTAACAGTGTCAAAAGCTTTCCTGAAATCCAAATATATGATATCAAAATTATTTTTTGCATCCAGTTCCTCTGTAACCACATCATAATATCCAATCAAATTTGTCAGACAAGACTTTCCCTTAACAAACCCATGCTGTGTCTGAATTATTTCTGCAGTCTTGTCTAGATGATCCTGCAATGCATCTTTAACCAGTGACTCTATTATTTTACCCAGAACAGAAGATAAACTAACTGGTCTGTAATTACTCGTCACCCTTCGATCCCCCTTTGTGAATTGGGGACACATTTGCACATCTCCAGTTCGTGGGGATCTGTCCTGAGTCCAAGGATGCGCTCATAATTATGGTTTTTCTTAGCATCCTTTGCCAAAAATTTCTCGTACCTCTACTAGCTTATATCTGCCATAGGCTTCTGTGTCGTCTGATAATTTATATGCATCCCATGCATTTTTTTCCCCTCTGCCACGAGTCTCATTAGTTCATTTGACAACCATTTAGGCCTAAACCTTGAACAATATTTCTTAATAGGTATGAAACATTTAGTAGCTTCCACGATTAATTCCTTGAATGCTTCCCACTTAGAATTTGCTGTTGGTAACATCATCAGCTGATCGCACTGTACAGAATTTAAAAACTGAGACCATTGTAATCACTTTTATGGAAGCAAAAACCCTTTCCTTTATCCCTGATGGTAATTATATCTTTAAGTAAATCCCACATCAGTACACTGTGATTGCTGTCACCTAGTGGTTCCTTTATCTGCAAATTCTTAATACATCAATGATCACAACTGATAACCATATCAAGAGTATTACCCTCTCTGGTTGCCTCTCGAACATGCTGCTGCAGAAAACAATCATCCAATAAATCCAAAAAAGTCTTGCTAATGTGCGAGTGACCACTCCACAAGTTCCAGTCAATATCTGGGAAGTGAAAATCCCCCAATATAAGGCATTCTGATTTACTAGCCCACTCTATTTCTTTGTACAATTGTTCATTGTACTCATTCAAGTCATTAGGCCTATACCACATTACATTCTCTTTTTGAGCATTCCTTTGACATCCATTTCTGCTTGATCAATCCCAAGCCACATTGGGATCAAGGGTAATGAATCACCTAATGCTGCTGCAAGGCCACTGCAGCCTCACAACAACAGCAGCCTATTAGTCCCTTATACAAACTACAGGTAGCTAATACACTCTACATTATTCTCCCAATGGCAACAATCTTGTCATGAACAGGTCACAAACAAGCTATATCAGAGAAAGCCTGTTAACCAACATTGGCAGTCGAGTCGGTGCAGGGACCGTAGAGAGGAAGTTGTTCTAGCTCACCTCTGCTTAGGACATAGTCATCTTACACATGCATGCTGAGGGCAGATGGCTCTCCTATGTGTGAGGATTGTGAAACCTTTTTAACCATTCATCATATTTTAACCAAATGTCCATAATACAGACAGGAACATTTCATGTATTTTAATGTTTTTACCCATCTGACTGAGCCTTATACACTCAGTCAGTTTTTATCTAACAGCGACAATGTGCCAACTGTTTTTACATTTTTAAAATCTATAAACCTTTTGTCTCTTGTATTTAAATATATTTTTGTATTAGTTTACCTCATACATATTTATATTTTTATGCATATTGACATAGTGACCTAAGCAATTATGTCAATACAGTTTTTACCGTTATCTTGTATGGGACATGGTTTTGGGGCATTATAGCCCTAGTTGCTGATGTGTCATTGAAATCGAAACAAACAACCAATTATGAGCCAAAACATTAAGGCCACCCCTGTCTCCACAAATGGACATATCCAACGGTGTATCCCACAACACCTAGGAGCAGTCGCAGACTAGCACAGCATATATAGTTATTGCACAGGTAGTGTCTCTGAGTTCATCAGTGTACAATGGGGAAGGGGAAGGACCTGATAAAGTTTGAACAAGGAATGAATCTGTGGCGCTGTTAATCGGGGATCAGCATTGTGGGCTGTTTGAGAGTGGGCCACATACTGGAGGTGTAGCGAGAATAGTCTGACGAGGCACATGCAACCAACCAGTATTTCAGGACCGAGACCATTGGTTGGCAGTCGAGGTGAACTGTGGTTAGTACATGCTGTCCAGGACAACAGATGGTTCACAATCCCTCAATTAACAGCAGACTACAACTGCACACAGAGAAACATTTCCTAGCACAAGAGCATCCAGTAACTCTTGTCAATAGGCCTTCAGAGTAGGCAACTTGTTCATGTGCTTGTGTTGACCGACCATCATCAATACTTCTGCCTGCAGTAGACATTGGAAAACTGGAAAAGTTGCCTGGTCTGATGAATCAAGGTTCTAGCTCCATCATGTCGATGGATGGGTGCATATTTGACTGCGTGTAGGTGAACAGCTGCAACTGGATTGCACAGTTGGATGAAAGCATTGGTTTGGGGGATGTTTCCATGGATATCACTCGGTACCCTAATCCCTCATTATTTCTGACCAGGTTTTGCCCTACAGGGCAACTGTGTATTCAGATGGCACTAGACTCTGTTCACGTTGTACAGGAATGGTTTGAGGATAATCTCCAAGCATTTTGTGTGCTCCCTGGATGCTTTTGATGGCAAATTCCCGCAGCATAGAAGGACCGAGACCTTCTATGCTGGGGGAACCATCACACATTTGTAGGATGCAGTGGAATGCAGCATTCACCAGACCATGGCACAGTGCCTTGTGCTTTTGTCAAACTCTGGAATGTCCTATCCACTGTTGACCATACCTTCTAGTTAGATACCGAGTCACAACCTGAGCAAAATGTGCCGGTGCACATTTTGCTTGGGTTGTGACTGGAGGTCTGGAAGAATATTCTGCAGGAACTAAAGGTATAGCTCTCCTGATAGCCTGTTTGGCAGAAAGTGTGGTCCAATTAGACGGTCTCCTAGTAGTCCTGCCCAGACATTCAACGTTGCTGATATCATGACTCATGAATTGCATTAGGATTTTTGTCGGACTAAACATGACAGTTATGAAAATTAAAAATACCATCACGCGTAAACCCAGCTTCGTCAGTGAACAAAGTGTTGTTTAAAAACTGGGGGTTCAGGGAACAATTACCCTCCCAGCAGTTCACTCTGGGAGGGTAATCTGTATTGCTGAGACCTTGTACACGCTGGTTATGATAGGGTTACAGTAATTGTCGATGTAAAATTTGCCACACGCTGCTATGACTCAGTACACGCTCTTGCAGAGCAACCCTCCTTGTCAAAATGCCTGGATTTTGTTCTATTCTCTCTAACACCCTTTCCTCAATGTCAGGTGTTATACTTCTGGCCCCACCTGCTCGTATTCCATGTGCGAATTGCAGTGTTCTCTAACACTGATGAATATGCACCTGTTGGGCTGCCTTCGGTGGGGAAATGCTTTTTAGTACAAATGTGCAGCCTCGAGTGCACTGCCATTGGCTTTACCATACGTGAAGTGCATGTCCGCATACTCTTCGTTGCTGTAAGTTCTTTCCATGTTGACTATCCTTTGACAAGTACTAGTATGCCTGCTACGTCTCAGAGCATCGAGAGAGGGGAAAGGGAGAGAATGAACATAACCTAATCTAAACAAACAAGTCAGTGGTGGATCCCAACTCTGTACAGTTCACTTTGTCACTGGTGGTCCCAACTAGAAATGTGCAATATCTCGAAAACAATTCACTTAAGGACCCATGTTTACTAGACTTTTTTTTGCATATTGTAGTCTGTATAGTTTTTAAAAATAGTAGAAAACTTTGAAGTGAAAATAGTTTTTAACACAATTTTGCAATTCTGGTATTGTATATAAAAAAAAGGCTGTACAAGAATATATTTACAAAATATATTCCTGGACAGCCATACTGCAAAACATAGCAAGGCAAAAAGAACAACTTCATTATTGAGCAATCCACTCAGGACTCTCAGTTAACAACAATTTAAAAATTTTTTTTTTTAGTTTGTTTTATTTTTTCAAATAGCTACTTTAGAATTTATTTTTCAGAGCTTATTGTCATCAATTTTAGACACCCCAACATTTTGCTCAAACTTCTTTGGTATATCTAGCCAATTAACATCACACTCTGGAAAACTAGGTGTCTGTTTTATTTACTAATGGTAACCAAATACTTGCTCACATTATAGAAGTGCAGTAAGGTCTAAGAAATGAAGATTTATTTGAGAAATTAACAATTTCTCTGATGTTTTATAATTCTAAACTTGTGGCTTTTGGCACATATGCAATTTACATATGATACACTGTAAAAATTCTATGATAAGTGTTTATTCAAAAGTCTGTTTTAAGTAATTTTGATTTGAAATTACACATTGTTTCGTAATTTATTTTTGAGGCCTCACAAAGGCCAAATATACTAACTTAGTATATTTTTTCAGACAACACAATTTCATGTTGTTTCCCCCTTTGATAAGTTTCATAATTCACACAAGTAGTTCACATAATGTTAGCATTTGTAAATAATCTGCCAGTGTTAGACTTAGGCTGAGTAAGAACATTTACCTGGCATAAAGAATAAGAAAATTGTTAACTTCAGTTGAACAAAAATACATAGCAATGTCGAGGGGTAGGGTGGAGGAAACAGTAAGAAAAACTAGATTATTGAGCACTCTATCTTTATGTTACTTATATATCCATGAACTGATAAATTTTATTCCTACAATTGTTGGAATGAAGGGCATTCATTGTCAATATTAACATTTTCTCATATTAAAATGTTTGAGAAACCCAGGGCTGTGCAAAGGTACTTGGGACCAGGATGTAAAAGGGGTTAAGGGGCCTCATTTATTTATGTTGAGACTTTGATGGCTCCCTTGATTGGGGCCCCCTAGATCAGAGGCCCTGTTGCAGCACATCCAATGCACACCCCATTTGCATGGCCCTGAGAAACCTATGAAAAAAATTCATTTACATTGGTTTCTTTCCTCAGGTATTAAATTGGGAAGTTGAGCTACTGTACAATGTCACAAAATTGTCAGTTGATATTCTCAGCCAAGATCCTGAACAACTTCCTGCAGAAATACTAAACTGGATGAAGCCATTCACTGGTGAGTACATGCAGTTATCATAGTATATGTTAAAATGAGATCAATTTGGTATATAAACTGTAAGCATTTGCCAAAATATTCCTTTCTAACAATTAGGTAACATTCATGTTTAGTTAGATTTGTATCAAAATTGCTTCTACAAGGATGGGATACACTTAAATAGAAAGGGTGCAAGAATAATATTTGCTGATTCTATTGAGGCAGAGTTAGGTGGGTCGGAAAACTGCTAGCTTGGAGGGATACACGGACTAATAGTTAACAGTAGCCGTTGGCAGAGGTAAAAGTGATTCTTGCACTACTTCTATTGAAATGCAATTGAGCAGCAGCCTGGAAAGCAAGGCAATGGGGATTTTTCAGGACTGCTGGGAGTCATAGTGGAACAAGTAAATACATGGGATGTATTAGGGTAACTGAGAGTAGATACAGGGGTGCCTCTGTAGCCAGGTGGGCAGGAGCAGCAGTGAGTAGCACATGCTTTTTGATTAGACCGGGGTTCAAGCCTGTGACCACCAAATACAGAGAATGCGGAAAGGTCAGGGAATGACCACCGCATATTCCCGGAGCAATATGGCCTTAGTTGCTAATGCTCCTAAACACCAAATTACACCAACAACAGTAGAAACAGGTGCATGTATACTTGCATGTACACCATTGCTAGGAGTATAGTTAATAAATTCAATGAGCTTGAAGTGCTAGTAAAGATATCAAAGGCAGATATTGTTGGGATATCAGAGACATGGTGTCGCACAGACATAAGCAGTGCAGAACTGGAATTTGGGGAGTACAATGTGTATAGAATGGATAGACAGAACAGAAAGGGAGGAGGGGTTATGCTGTTAGTTAAGAAACACATAAAATCTAAGGAAGTGTATCCAATTGATATTGGTGGACAATGCAATGTTGAGTCTATTGGGTGTGACATAAGCACTGGGAAAGGAAAAATGAGAGTAGGTGTGTGTTATAGGCCAAATGAATCTGATGAGTATAATGAGCAATTGTACAGAGAAATAGAGTGGGCCAGTAAATCAGAGTGTCTTATAATGGATGATTTTAGTTTCGTAGAGATTGCCTGGAATTTGTGAGTTGGTCACTCACACACACTAGCAAGGCTTTTGTGGATTTATTGGATGATTGTTTTCTACAGCAGCATGTTCGGGAGGCAACTAGAGGGAGTAATACTCTTTATTTGATTATCAGCAGTTGTTGTTGTTATTTGGTTTTTAGGAGCATTAGCAACTAAGGCCATATTGCTCCGGGGATATACGGTGGTCGTTTCCTGACCTTTCCGCATCCTCCATATTTGGTGGTCACGGGCTCGAACCCCAGTCTGATCAAGAAGTGTGTGCTACACACTGCTGCTCCTGCCCACCTGGCTACAGAGGCGCCGATTCTATCAGCAGTGATTCTTCATGCATCAAGATGACACTAATGACAGTACACTGCTGCAACAGGATCTAGAAAAGTTGAGCAGATGGGCTGAGAGGTGGCAAATGAAGTTTAATATTGACAAATGTAAAGTACTACATATGGGAAGCAGTAATCCCAGAGTAACGTATCAACTCTGTGGTACCACACTGTCAATGCCTGATGGCGATCTGTTCCGGACTCCCTTGCCTGGTACCTTTACTACCATTCCCCTGGTGGGGAGGAGGAGACAGTTGTCTCCTCTCCACCCCTGCGAACCCTTATTCTTCTCCTGGTGGGGCTTGGGCCTGCCTCACTAAAAATCCTGGGGTCGCCTTCTCTATTGTCCCCATACTTCTGTCTTTTCCCCCCAGCCTTCAGTCTCCCCCCTAGTCTGCCTAATATGCCAGCGTATAACCCTACCCGAACTTCAAAAACTTAACTTCATTCAAATTAAACCGCATAAACCTCAATTGGCTTTTCTAATTCCAGCGCTCACCCACCCCTACCGAGTTTTTTTTTTTTTTTTTGGCCCTAGTCACTGAAATCTCAGGAAACCTGGTCTGCCTCCACGAGGCCAAGTGTGGACAATGTTGGGCTTCAGGGATCCAGTGGCTAAACAGCCAGATGAACAACGATACACAACACTACCAGTTCACTGGGAAGGCCAGAGATTTAAAACAGCTACAGTGAAAGCAATGCGGAGATGGGGGAACCCCCTGGTGCCGTTAGACATCAATACACTTTACACTGACAGTGGTAGAGAATGAAAAGGACCTGGGGGTAATTGTGCAGGCAGATATGAAGTTTTCTGAGCAGTGCATATGGTCTACAAGAGTAGCTCATGGTGTCTTGTCAATGATATACAGGAATTTTTCTAGCAGGGATAAGGAGGTGATTATCCCCTTGTATAAGGCAATGGTCAGGCCACACCTTGAGTGCTGTATACAGATCTGGAGGCCTCATTTTAAGAAGGATGTAGAGCTGTTTGAACGAGTACAGAGAAGGGCAACAAGATTAGTGAAGAGAACAAAGGGTTGCTCTTACAAAGAAAGGCTTAAGTTTTGCAAATTACAGTGTCTGGAGACTAGGCACCTGCGAGGTGATCTGATTGAGGTGTATAAAGCCTTGAATGGTTTGAGCATGCTCAATGCTGATGGGATTCTTCCTCTTGCTAAGAATAATCAATTTGAATTTATGCCTGAGAGGGCATAAATTCAAATTCAGGAAAGACGTGCGGAAGTTTGCCTTTAGCCAGTGGGTGGTTGATTGCTGGAACAAACTTCCATCATCTATCATTGTAGAAGTTGATAGCTTAAATAGATTCAAGGCTAACTTGACAAACATTTGGAGTGAGGGAATGGGTGAAATAAGGGGTTGTTTTTTGTTTTTTTTTTGGCTGATGCTATATAAGCTTGCTTTCTTGCATCATGTGTCCTTGATAATGCTAAATTGCAAAAGTATACATCTTGAAAAATATTACAGTTAATTTTTTTGGCATAAGCATTCTGTTTCTCTATCATCCTGAAAGCATGTTGCATATCAAATTGCTTAGAGGGCTCAACAGGGTGGTCACGGGCTCGAACCCCAGTCTGATCAAGAAGTGTGTGCTACACACTGCTGCTCCTGCCCACCTGGCTACAGAGGCGCCGATTCTATCAGCAGTGAGGCCATGCTTAAGACAGCTTTATTTTTCATGCAGGATGGTTCAACTGCATCATGATTTTTGGATGTTGCAATCTGATCAAATGATTCCCAGAGTCACCAACCTTTTTTTTGGTGGGGGGGGAGAGGACTATTTAAAATGCTGTGCTGCTTCCGCAAACCTTGCTAATGTAAAATAATGTTTATATCCATCACATAAAATAATCTTTATATCCATTAAATCTCATAAAATCATAAGTAAAATAATCTTTATATCCATTTAAAATGCTGTGCTGCTTCCATAAACCTCATTAATGTAAAATAATCTTTATATCCATCAGAGAAAGTTGCCAGGGGGGTTCACAAATTAAAGGATTTTTCATATACGGTAGTGTCAAAAATCTGAATGAGCCAGAATTTTTTTTTTTTTTTTTTTATGCTGGTGTCATAAAATAATTACAGTAAGTGGCATTTATTATGATCACGTTTATGAATTGAATTTTGATTCTATTAAAGGGTAATTCTAATAAGCGAAAATCGGAGGAATATATTATCCACAGGCTATAAAAATGAAGATATAAAGAACAAATTTACACCTTTTTTTTTTTTTTTCCCCCTAACAAAATTAAATGATATGTAAAATTCGGAAGAATCCACAGGTTAGTAAAATAAAAATAAAAAAACTTTGAAATGTGGTATTTATGAATTTATAAAAATAAATTCATAAATACCACATTTCAAACCATGCATGTAGCTATACAATACAGTGTACCCCGCTTTACGATATTAATCCGTTACCATCGTATCACAAAAATATTGTAATGTGAACCCAATAACACATTCTTTTTTGGTAATTCATTCCACGATCTCGGAAGTTCAAATTTTCGCTATATACCTCCCTAAAAGGTTATTTTTCTAGTGTAAATTGTATTAGTTACCAATTCAAATCATTAAACGCACTACACTTTCATTGTTATCATATGTTATAAGAACCAATTTTGAACAGCTTTGTGATATTTTTCTAAAGCACATTTCTGGAAATCACAACCATAAAACAATAAAAACGATTTGCACTTTCCGGTTTATTGGGCTTTTCTGTTACTGCAAGCAATTATAAACGGCTAGTAAACTCAATGTTATTGCATTCGTGAAAATACCGATAGCTGGAATTGTGTGGGTTTTTACGTTATTCTGGTGAAATGTGTTTGCCCTTTACTGAAATCTTCAGTCGTATAAAAAGCATAAATAAATTTACAGAATCTTCTCTTCATTCCTTTTTTTAAGCTTTGTAAACTTGTTACTCCACGTGAATCATGTTATTTGCAAATGTCTGTGTGCCGTTAAAAAATGCTTATGCATGCTATTGAAATTTATGAAGAAAAGAAAAGGTTATTTTGGAAACAAATGCCTCTTAAAGCATTTCTTAAGAAGACGACTCCTTGTGCAACAAACCAACGAGTGTGCATTTAGTCGATGATGATGAGAAGAATAAATATTCTTTAACATTTGTAAGTCATAAATAATTTCTCTATTATTATAATTTGCTTGATTTTGTAGGCTACGTTTTCATTTCTTTGGATAAATCAATTATTGCTTAAACATAAACTAATTAGCTAACTAATTTCATTGTTGATAACGTAACCCCTATTTTTAACATTTTATATCCTATGGGAAATAAATTCCCACTTTACGAGCGCGCGCTAGGAACGAATTAACTCGTAAAGTCAAGAACTACCTGTATATACAGTACTTATCAAACATCACACTTTGTAGCATTAGCATTAGTAGAGGCATTTGTTGCAAGAAAGCAAGCTTATTCAGCATTAGCCAAAAAATAAATAAATAATAACCACTTCCACTTCACTCCTCTGTTCGTTCGAAATACCTGTCCAGCTGAGCCTTAAACTTATTTAGGCTATCAACTTCCACGACAAGGGATGGAAGTCTTTTCCACCCGCTGGCTAATGGCAAATTTCCGCACATCTATCCTACATCTGTCTTTCCTCAATTTGAATTTATGCCCTCCAGGTGATTATTCTGAGCAAGAGGAAGAATCCCATCAGCATTGAGCATGCTCAAACCTTTCAAGGCTTTATACACCTCTATCAGATCACCTCGCCGGTGCCTAGTCTCCAGACACTGTAATTTGCAAAACTTAAGCCTTTCTTCGTAAGAGCACCCCTTTGTTCCATTCACTAATCTTGTTGCCCTTCTCTGTACTCGTTCCAGCGGCTCCTCATCCTTCTTGAAATGAGGCCTCCAGATCTATAAACAGTACTCTAGGTGTGGCCTAACCATTGCCTTATACAAGGGAATAATCACCTCCTTATCCCTGCTAGAAAAATTCCTATATATCATTGACAATACACCATGAGCTACTCTTGCAGCCCGTCTGCACTGCTCAGAGAACTTCATATCTGCCTGCACAACCACCTCCAGGTCCCTTCCATTCTCTACCACTGTCAGTGTAGTACCACAGAGTTGATATGTTGCTCTGGGGTTGCTGTTTCCCATATGTAGTAATTTACATTTGTCAATGTTAAACTTCATTTACCACCTCTCAGCCCATCTGCTCAACCTTTCCAGATCCTGTTGCAGCAGCAGCATAGTGTCAGTAGTGTCCTTGACAACCCTGCCAACCTTAGTATCATCTGCAAACTTGGATATTAAGCTTGATATACCATCATCAATATCATTTATAAATACAGAAAACAATAATGGACCCAATACTGAACCCTGAGGGACTCCACTAATAACATTAGTCCACGATGAGCAGTGTCCATTGATTACCACTCTCTGTCTTCTCCCCCTCATCCACCCCTTTATCCATAGCAGCAATTTGCCTCCAATGCCACACTGCTCCAATTTGTGCAGCAGTCTTCCATGTGCAATAGTATCAAAAGCCTTTCTAAGAAGATCCAAGTATATAATATCAAAGTTATTCCCTGCATCCAGTTCTTTTATGACTGCATCATAGTATCCAATCAAATTGGTCAGGCAAGACTTCCCCTTAACAAAACCATGCTGTGTCCGTACTATAACTGAAGTCTTGTCTAAATGATCCTGCAGTGCTTCTTTAACTAGTGCCTCCATTAATTTTCCTGGAACAGAAGTTAAACTCACAGGTCTATAATTACTTGTGTCAGCCTTTGATCCTCCTTTGTGAATTGGGGTCACATTTGCATATCTCCAGTCCATGGGTACCTCCCCTGAGTCCAAGGAAGCTCTCATAATTATGGCTAAGGGTTTGCTTAATTCCTTTGTTGCCTCCTTTAATATAACTGGATAGATCCCATCCACCCTAGGTGCCTTTCTTGTGTTTATCTTCAACAATTTCTCCTCCACTTTACTCTCAGTTTTTACAAATTTCTCTAGCTTACTGCCAGAGTTGAATACACCTCTGGCATTACCCTCGCTGAATAACTCCTCATGTGTGAATGTAGATGCAAAATATTCATTTAGTTTGTTAGCTACCTGAGCAGGATCATCAATAGTTGACTCATCGATATCAAGTGGACCAATCTGATTCATCCCCTTCCTTCTAGAGTTTACATAAGTAAAGAACTCTTTGTTGTTTTTCTTTGCATTCCTTGCCAAAGATTTCTTGTAATCTGCCTTCGCCTGGCTAACCTCCTTTGTAACATTGTTACAGATGAACAAAGTTGTATCTATCATAGGCTTCTGTGTCATGTGTTAATTTATATATATCCCATGCATTTTTCTTCTCTGCCATATGTCTCATTAGTTCATCTGACATCCATTTAGGTATAAACCTTGAACAATATTTCTTAGTTGTTATGTACAGCCTAGTAGCTTCCAAGATAAGTTCTTTGAATGGTTCCCATTTTGAATTTGCTGTTGGTAACATCATCAGTTGGTCCCACTGTATAGAATTTAAATACTGTCTCAGTCCATCCTAGTCGCCTTTACGAAAGCAATAACCCTTCCCTTTACCACTAATGGTAGTTACCTCTTTGAGTAAATCCCACTTCAGCACACTGTGATTACTACCACCTAGTGGTTCATTTATCTGCAGATTCTTAATGCATGAAGAATCACTACTGATAATCAAATCAAGAGTATTACTCCCTCTAGTTGCCTCCCGAACATGCTGATGTAGTAAACAATCATCCAAGAAATCCACAAAAGCCTTGCTAGTGTGTGAGTGACCAGCCCCAAATTCCAGTCAATATCTGGGAAATTAAAATCCCCAATTATAAGACTCTCTGATTTACTGGCTCACTCTATTTCTCTGTACAGTTTCTTATTATACTCATCAGAGTCATTAGGCCTATAGCACACACCTACTCTCAATTTTGATCTCCCAATGCTTATGTCACACCAAACTGACTCGATGCTGCACTGTCCAGTGATGTTGACTGGCTTCACTTCCTTGGATTTTATGTATTTCTTAACTAATAGCATAACCCCCTCCTCCCTTCCTATCCTGTCTATCCTTTCTGTAGACATTGTACTCCTCAAATTCCAGTTCTGCACTCCTTATATCTGTGTGACACCACGTCTCTGAAATCCCAACAATATCTGCCTTTGATGTTTTGAGCAATACCTCAAATTCATCAAATTTATTTACTAAACTCCTAGCATTGGTGTACCCGCAAGTATACATGCACCTGTCCTTTTTCTTAGCTACCCTAACACAACCCATGTGTTTACTTGTGCCCAAATGATTCCCAGCAGTCTCTGAAATATCCTGCATCTTATTTTCCAGGCTGCTGCTCATTCCAATAGAAGCAGTGCAAGAATCACTTTCACCTCTGCCAATGGCTACTGTTAATCTATTAGTCCTTATTATCCCCCCAATCTAGCAGTTTTCCGACCCACCTAACACTGCCTCGTTCATTCAGCAAACATTCTTGCACCCTTTCTATTTAAGTGTATCCCATCCCTGTAGAAGCAGTCTCTCCTGTTAACAAGTACAGTCCAGGCTGAAAAAAATTCTACCCCTTGAGCCTTGCACAATATTTCCAGGGCCGAATTGATCGACAGGGCTTTCATCATATACTTCCTCCTATCGTATCTGGGCAGAATTGCAGACACTTTCAAATTCAACCCTAATTCACGGCTTTTTTTCAACAGTGACCTGTACTTGTTAAGTAATATGATATTTCTGTTTGCTGACATTTTGGAGGGAGGGGTGTATTGTAAAAGCTAAAACACTTAAAAAGATAGTGCATCTATAAAAGAACACGGCACACAGAAATTACAACTAACACGATACGTGCAAATGAGATAACAGAGTTTTATTTTACCATTCTTCAATTTTCTTTGTCTTTTAAAAAGAAGCAGAAATTTTTAACAATTGAATTGAAGATTGAGATTTTGAACAGACTTTCAAAGGGAGAAAGCGGGTCTTCATTAGCAAAATTTTACGAGGTTGGCACGCAACCATTACAGACACTAAAAATAATAAGGAAAAAGTTTTAAATTTTGCATCGAAACTTGATTCAGATGGTGCAAAAAAAAAAAAAAAAAAAAAGAGAACAGCTAATAACCCAACCCTCAAAATGCCATTTATTTGTGGTTTACACAGATACTAAGTTTAGGAGAACCTATATCTGTTGTGTGAAAAGGTGCTGGATTTTAACAAAAATTAAACAGTCCCTCAGATTTTAACGTCAGTGTTTTTAATTTTTAAACTTACTAAACTTTTTTTTTCCCTCCAGAACAGTATTTTTAATAAGTTAAAAAATCTGAACAAATTGGAAGTCTGAACTAACCCCCACCACCCGGTTCCAGTTAGTTCAGATTATCGACACTCTATTGTATAAAAGAACATTTGGAGAAATAATACACAAAATTACAAAAAATAAATAAAATAATGATTTCATTCCACAGGAGTAATCTTAATTGCCAACTTCGTTGTAAGGAAGACGGGGAACATATTCTGTAAAAAAAAAAAAAGACGACTTAGAACCAGAGTATCTATCAATGTATTATAGGGAATGATAACATGGTTATATCATTATTAAATGAAACTTGGGAAGCACTTGAACCACAACTTAAATAATGCAATTGAATGCCATTAATAAGAGTTATAGGTAAGGCAAGGCACTGTCTCTACACCTATGAACCTAACCATCCCTATATCAAAACTAAAATAAACATAAAAATAAGATTAAGAAAATACTGGATCCCTGTTTCAGTGTTCATAAGTGCTGATATCCCTTAAAAACATATGATGATTCTGGGCTTTGCTTAATTTTGTATTATCAGTCTCATAGTGGCTCTCATTCTTTGGTGTGTTAAGAAGGAATGTGCAATTTCCTCTTTGAGGGTGGGTGTTTGCTTCGATCTTGTTCTTTCCTTACTTTCAAAGGTAAAAGCAAGGAGGAATTTTTTTTTTATGCAACCCCAAACACAAGAGATATTAGAACGTATAGCACTTAGTACTGTGCATGAGTTGACAGCTGACAAGATGAAAAAAGATATTTGTTAACATTAGACTTGAACGTCTGTAGATTGTAATTTTCAGGAAATACATATGAAGGAAGGTTGTTCCAGAAAATGGAAGTTGAATGAATAAATGAGGAAGAAGAAAAGTTGGTTCTCTGAGTTTGAAGTTGGACAGTAAAAGGATGTTGACTGATTGCAGCATGTGTTTGGACTGTTCTGAAAGAGAGAGCGGGAATTATAGAAGCCAATTCAGAGAGAGAGAGTGAGTGGAGAGACTCTGTTAGAGATGAGTCATTAATTAATCTAGCACTCCCAAAACCTTTCTCAATCTAGAAGATTGAGAGAGGTTTTGGGAGCGCTGTCCCAGATGTGGGAACAATATTACATGGTAGGGTGGATTTGATTTGCAATTTTTATAGAGTGAACTTTTATAGAGCTGTTTGGAAGAAAAGTAATGCTGAGAGCAAAAGAAAAAACCCGTTTTTTTTTATAAAGAGGAAGCAATATTTGTAATTTGCTTATGCCAAGAGAAATTAGAAGTCAGGAAAATCCTCAATAGAAATATATGATCTTGCCTAGAAATCGGAGTGTCATTGAAGATAAGCATAGGAGCAGAAGAATCCCTTTTGTGAGACATAAGGCAGAAACTGAGTTTTAGAAGGATTGAAATCAACCAAGTTATCTTTGCCTCACTGGAGAATTACCAGGACTTCAGCAATTTAAGGAATTAGTAGCAGATATTTGAGAAGTTGAAGCTGTTTGAGCAGGACAAGGTGTAATACAATGTGCAATCATCAGCGAAACAATGGAAGAAGGTCATTAATATACAAGAGGAAGAGAGTGGGAGAAAGAACTGAACCTTTGGGAACACCAGCATTGATGGAGAAGTTAGAAGACAGAGAGCCATCTATCATCACCTGCAGTGAGCGGTCAGAAAACTGGATACCCAATTACAAAAAAAAGTTGGAAAACCATAAGACCTTTATGCCAAACATGATCAAAAGCCTTTGAAACAAGCAACTGCTTGAGTTTCACCAAACTTTTCCCTTGAATTTGTTTTTGAGGACGAGGGTTTCCTGTGCGGACGTGCCTTTCTGCCGCTACTGGAACAGAGAAGTTTTTTCGGATTTATTTTCTGCTTTATTAGTTTAAATTTACATATTAACTTATTTCTAGAGTAGCTTTATATTCCTATTTACGGTACTTAAAGTTAAAGTAACTTAGATAGAGATTTGTAGGTATTACTTAGTATCGGAAAGGGTATCAAATACACGTGTTTACCGTTCATAAACAGCCGCCATTGTTACGTGAAAATTAATCAGTAAATCTATTAATCTTGTCGAACTTCAGTGGCAATTAAATTGTACTTTTAACTATACATATAACCACTTAGGTTACGGAACATAAATAATTAGTAAAAATAAATAATTACTACATACCTTGATACGGAAGTTATATAAAGGGACTTCGTAGATAACACTCGTTACTGAAACGCGATACAGCATATCCGGAATTCGATAGCATTAGCTTTATATAGTATAGTGCATAATATAATATTGTCAATTAATCAGTAGATCTATTAATCTTGTTAAACTTCATTGTCAATTAAATTGTTCTTTTAACTATATATATATAACGACTTAGAGTACAAACGTAACAAATAATTAATACATACTTGATACGGAAGTTATATAAAGGGAACTCGTAGATAACACTCGATACTGAAAAATAAATATAGCGTTATAACTGTGTTAAGATACAAGTTTAAGGTTTTAATTTTGTTCTGAAATTGTAATTTTACTGACATTTAAATCGAAATCATGACTCTGACCAGAGCAGCAAAGCAAAAGGCTCAAGCTAATGGGAGTGCTGTGACTCAGGGGAGAACTGAGGGGGGCAGTTGCCCTCTGAATCACAGCCTTTTAAGATGCACTGTTTGCTTGATGTTTGCGGAGCAATCAGGTACGGGACATGATACTGCCATGGGGGATGTCTTTGTGTGTGCACGATGCAAGGAGTGCAAGGAAATTAGGCGACAACTCGGCGTTGTTATGGGCCTATATGAGACCTTGAAGGACAGGGTGGATGCCCTCGAAGGAAATAAATTGAGGGGCCCATCAAGCTCTCAGCTGCCCACATCAACGCCAGAGCTTGCACTTGGTCATCTTGCAACACAGAGGCAGCCCCCAAGGCAGAATGCGCTGGTCCCACAGGAACTAGTAGTTGTTGGTGACTCTATTGTCAGGGAAACGGGGAACATGCTTTGTAAAAAGAATAGGTGGAACAGGACCAGGGTATGTCTGCCAGGGGCAAGGGTTGATGACGTTGTAGAGCAGATATCATCTTTTAAGGGCACAAAAGGTGATATAGTTGTACACGTTGGCACTAATGACATTAAGAGTAGGAGACCAGCGGAATTACTTAACAAGTACAGGTCACTGTTGAAAAAAAAGAAGCCGTGAAATAGGGTTAAATTTGAAAGTGTCTGCAATTCTGCCCAGACACGATAGGAGGGAGTATATGATGAGAGCCTTGTCGATCAATTCGGCCCTGGAAAGATTGTGCAAGGCTCAAGGGGTAGAATTTTTTTCAGCCTGGAATGTACTTGTTAACAGGAGAGATTGCTTCTACAGGGATGGGATACACTTAAATAGAAAGGGTGCAAGAATATTTGCTGATGCTATCGAGGCAGTGTTAGGTGGGTCGGAAAACTGCTAGCTTGGGGGGAGACAAAGACTAATGGATTAACAGTAGCCACTGGCAGAGGTGAAAGAGATTCTTGCACTGCTTCTATTGGAATGAGCAGAAGCCTGAAAAACAAGATGAGGATATTTCAGAGACTGCTGGAAGTCATTGTGATACAAGTAAACACATGGGTTGTGTTAGGGTAGCTAAGAATAGAAACAAGTGCAGGTATACCTGCGTGTACACCAATGCTAGGAGTTTAGTAAATAAATTTGATGAATTTGAGGTATTGCTCAAAACATCAAAGGCAGATATTGTTGGGATATCAGAGACGTGGTGTCACACAGATATAAGGAATGCAGAACTGGAATTTGGGGAGTACAATGTGTATAGAAAGGATAGACAGGACAGGAGGGGAGGAGGGGTTATGCTATTAGTTAAAAAACACATAAAATCCAAGGAAGTGAAACCAGTCGACATTGATGGACAGGGCAGTGTCGAGTCAGTTTGGTGTGACATAAGCATAGGTAAATCAAAATTGAGAGTAGGAGTGTGCTATAGGCCTAATGACTCTGATGAGTATAATAAGATACTGTACAGGGAAATAGAATGGGCCAGTAAATCAGAGAGTCTTATAATGGGGGATTTTAATTTCCCAGATATTGACTGGAATTTGTGGGTTGGTCACTGACACACTAGCAGGGCTTTTGTGGATTTATTGGATGATTGTTTTCTACACCAGCATGTTCGGGAGGCAACTAGAGGGAGTAATACTCTTGATCTGATTATCAGTAGTGATTCTTCATGCATTAGGAATCTGCAGATAAAGGAACCACTGAGTGGCAGTGATCACAGTGTGCTGAAGTGGGATTTACTCAAGGAGGTAACTACCATCAGAGGCAAAGGGAAGGGTTTTTGCTTTCGTAAAGGCGACTATGATGGTCTGAGACAGTATTTAAATTCTATACAGTGGGACCAACTGATGATGTTACCAACAGCAAATTCAAAATGGGAAGCATTCAAGGAACTAATCTTGGAAGCTACCAGGCTTTACATACCAACCAAGAAATATTGTTCAAGGTTCAGGCCTAAATGGTTGTCAGATGAACTAATGAGACATATGGCAGAGAAGAAAAATGCATGGGATATATACAAATTAATGGGTGACATGGAAGCCTATGATAGATATAAGTTGGTCTGTAACCAAGTCACAAAGGAGATTAGGCAGGCAAAGGCAGATTATGAGAAATCCTTGGCAAAGGACGCAAAGAAAAACAGAAAAGAGTTCTTTACCTATTTAAACTCAAGAAGGAAAGGGATGAATCAGATTGGTCCACTGGATGTTGATGGTTCAACAGTTGAGGATCCTGCTCAGGTGGCTAACAATCTAACAAACTAAATGAATATTTTGCATCTACATTCACACATGAGGAGTTATTCAGGAAGGGGAATGTCGTAGGTGAAGTAAACATTGGCAGTGAGCTAGATTATTTTCTAATAACTGAGAGGAAAGTGGAGGAGAAATTGCTGATGATAAACATAAAAAAGGCACCAGGGGTGGATGGGATCTATCCAGTTATATTAAAGGAGGCAGCAAAGGAAGTAAGCAAACCCCTAGCCATAATTATGAGAGCTTCTTTGGACTCAGGGGAGGTACCCATGGACTGGAGATGTGCAAATGTAACCCCAATTCACAAAGGAGGATCAAAGGCTGACACAAGTAATTATAGACCTGTTAGGTTAACTTCGGTTCCAGGAAAATTAATGGAGGAACTGGTTAAAGAAGCACTGCAGGATCATCTGGACAAGAATTCAGTTATAGCTCAGACACAGCATGGTTTTGTTAAGGGCAGGTCTTGTCTGACCAATTTGATTGGATACTATGATGTAGTCACAAAAGAACTGGATGCAGGGAATAACTTTGATATTATATATTTGGATCTTAGAAAGGCTTTTGATACTGTTGCGCATGGAAGACTGCTGCACAAATTGGAGAAGTGTGGCATTGGAGGCAAATTACTACTATGGATAAAGGGATGGTTGAGTGGCAGAAGACAGAGAGTGGTAATCAATGGACACTGCTCAACGTGGACTAATGTTATTAGTGGAGTTCCTCAGGGTTCAGTGTTGGGTCCATTGTTGTTTTCTGTATTTATAAATGATATTGATGATGGTGTATCAGGCTTAATGTCCAAGGTTGGCAGGGTTGTTAAGGACACTACTGATACTATGCTGCTGCAACAGGATCTGGAAAGGTTGAGCAGATGGGCTGAGAGGTGGCAAATGAAGTTTAACATTGACAAATGTAAAGTACTACATATGGGAAACAGTAACCCCAGATCAACGTATCAACTCTGTGGTACTACGCTGACAGTGGTAGAGAATGAAAAGGACCTGGGGGTAATTGTGCAGGCAGATATGAAGTTCTCTGAGCAGTGCAGACGAGCTGCAAGAGTAGCTCATGGTGTCTTGTCAATGATATACAGGAATTTTTCTAGCAGGGATAAGGATGTGATTATTCCCTTGTATAAGGCATTGGTCAGGCCTCACCTTGAGTACTGTATACAGGTGTAGAGCTGCTCGAACGAGTACAGAGGAGGGCAACAAGATTAGTGAATGGAACAAAGGGTTGCTCTTACGAAGAAAGGCTTAAGTTTTGCAAATTACAGAGCCTGGAGACTAGGCATCGGCGAGGTGATCTGATAGAGGTGTATAAGGCTTTGAATGGCTTGAGCATGCTCAATGCCGATGGGATTCTTCCTCTTGCTCAGAATAATCACCTGAGAGGGCATAAATTCAAATTGAGGAAGGACGGATGTCGGATAGATGTGCGGAAATTTGCCTTTAGCCAACGGGCAGTTGGTTTGTGGAATAGACTCCCATCGCTTGTTGTTGAAGTTGATAGCCTAAATAAATTTAAGACTCAGCTGGACAGGTATTTCGAACGAACGGAGGGGTGAAATGGGAGTAGTGGTTGTTTTTTTTTTTTTTTTTGGCTGATGCTGAATAAGCTTGCTTTCTTGCATCATATGCCTCTACTAATGCTAAGCCAGAATATCACCAGTAGATCGACACTGACAGAATCGATACTGGCAATTATTGATCAGATGGAAGTTAATTGATTTCTCTATTACTTTAGAAAGCATAGAAGTAATTGCAATGGGAAAGTAATTAGATGGGAGGGATTTGTCACCCTTTTTAGGAACTGGCTGGATATGAGCAAATTTCCAAGCAGAAGGAAAAACACCTTTGGAATAAGAAAGTGAAAAAAGGTGACACAGAATAGGAGTAAGTTGAGGAGCACAGGTTTTGAGAACAAATGGAGTGATACCATCACAACATGGAGCTTTCTCAGCATCAAAAACTGTGAGGTGGGGGGACTATAATTCCATTTTACCCCTCCCCTCTTTCTTTAATATCAAGAGAGAGAGGACTCATTAAATGAAATATTTCTTGAACTCAGTTATCTAGAGAGGCTACTATATGATGGCAGATCCAACTATGCTATGAAAAAATATTCAAGGAATTTATCTTTGAAGTCACAAATGTATTTGTACAAGTGGCTGAGTTCCGTGAAAGTAAAATTCCACATTAGATGGCATGGGAAACAGAGTTTAACTG
This sequence comes from Mastigoproctus giganteus, assembly GCF_048544385.1. Lineage (NCBI taxonomy): Eukaryota > Metazoa > Arthropoda > Arachnida > Uropygi > Thelyphonidae > Mastigoproctus > Mastigoproctus giganteus. The sequence goes on along the minus strand of NC_143582.1, from coordinate 84,101,384 downwards.
AGCAAAAGAAACAAACATGGAACAGATTCCAATTTGTATTGAGCATCATAAGAGAATATGGGACAAAATCAGTGATGGGGCAGAACAAATAAAAGCATAACAGCTACTTATAAGAAAGCACTAGCAAAGAGAGCTAATCGTTTTGTGTTCACATACAAGAACTCCTGGGGGATAGGGAGTTTTTCTCATATATGAATACATAAAAAGTGAAGCAAATTAAATAGGTCCCTTAATTGAATTCAGAGCAATGTTCGTAGAAAGCCCAACAAAAATGGCAGCTGATTATGAGCATATAAAATTTTTGCAGTGTGCTCTGTGCTTGTTAATACGAGAGACTGTTTGTTTTTTCAGGAATGGGTACACTTAAATAGTGCAAGAATATTTGCTGATGCTATCAAGGCAGTGATAGGTGGAATGAAAACTGCTAGTTTGGAAGGATAAACAGACTAACTATAGCTGCAAGCAGAGGTGAAAGTGATTCTTGCACTGCTTCTACTGGAGTATGCAGCAGCCTGGAAAGCAAAGTGTTGGGGATTTCATGCTCTGCTCTGGGCCATCGTGGCACAAGTAAGAACATGTGCATGTATGCTAATGCTAGGAGCATTAAAATAAATTTGATGAATTTTAAGTACAAGTAGCCCTCGGTTTATGACGGGGTTCCATTCCTGAAGGAACTGTCGCAAAAGAAATGCTGTAAAATAAACCTAATAATATAATGTAAGTCAATGAGTTATGTTCCAGGTGCCTCTCAAAATTGACATAAGTAATATAATATTATTATATTTAAAGCTCAGAAATGAATGCTATGAATGTAAAAACAGTATTTTTATGAATATAAATCAATTAAATGTAGTACTGTATAAAATAACCAAACTAACTTTAATTAAATTTTGTACATTTACTTTGACATGTTCAAAGCGCAGATGGAAAGTTTTTGTAAGTATCACTGTAAGGGCCCCTTGCATTAATCTTTTTTGACAATAGTGTAATGCAGAGATTTTACTTCTCTGATGTAGTCCATGGTAGATTTTTTTTTTTTTTTTTTTTTTTTTTTTTTGAAGAAAGCTTCCAGTGTTGAATGTCAAAATCTCCTTTTTCTTTCTTTGAGAATCTCAGAATAAGAGCCAATGGATACAATTACACTTCTTTTTATTTTTGCACTTTGCTCCCAATCGTGATCAATCTCACAGAGCTCATCAGTGAGGATTTCTGTGGCTAAAAGGATGCACTATATATTGCTTGTATTCATAGATTTTAGAGGAGGCTCTTCATCCTTTTCTTTCTTCTCCTCCTTCTGTTGGCTTAATTCTTTAGCTAATTCTTCCAAGTCTTCATTGGAAAGCTGCTTTCCATGGCTATCCAATAGCTCTTTTCCATCTTCAACTGTAACTCGTGCAATCCCTCATACACCAGCCTGCTAACATCTTCAACAATGTTCTCCACTGGCTCTAATCCTGTGAAGTCATGCATAAATTGTAGGAAACTTTGTGTCACACTCCATTCAAACAGTTCACTGACACTTCCTCCCAGCTGTGTTGATATTATTAATGCCCTTCAAAATGTTGAATGAGCACCAATAATCCTTGATAGTTTTGACTGACCAAAACTATCACCATGAGGAGGTAATAGGCTTTAAAGCTTGCTATTAGCCCCTAGTCAATTGGTTGCAAAATTGAAGTGGTGTTTGGTAGCATGTAAACAACGTTGATGTCCAGAGATGTTCCAACATCAGCAAGGCCAGGGCCATTGTCCAAGAGAAGAAGAGCCTTGGCTGGTAAATCATTTTCTTGACAAAAAATGGAGCACAGTAGGGCAAAAATAGTTTGTGTGCCAATCCAAGAAGATTTCTTGTGTCATCCAAGCCCTCCTGTTCTATTTCCAGTAGACTGGCAACATGGCTTTATTTAGGCCCTTGAGAGCACATGTGTCTGTGAATGAATGGTACACAAACATTGGTTTTAATTTTAAAGTGCCAGAGACATTTGCACCCAGCAGAAGCATTAGCCTGTCTTTTGCAGCCTTGAAATCTTGTGCAGACTGCTCTTTGTGGGCAATGAAGGTTCATCATGAAGGTTCATGATGGCAATTTCTTACAATAAAACCCAATCTTATCAACATTAAAAATGAGATCAGGAGGATAATTACCCTCCTCTGCAGTGGCTTGAAACTCTGCAGAAAAATGCTGCAGCTGCTTCGCCACTTAATTTCACACAGTGGCACTTGGAGATTTAAATCACATGAACCATCCCTTCCTACCTAAAAATGACTCATCATAACCCTCTTTTTTCTTAAGATCTTCAAAAATTGACTTTGCATTATTAGTAATAACAGCTTGAGTCAACAGAATGTTTTTACATTTAATGACATCACCACCCACAAGGACAATAGCATTGCCGAAATTTTTTCTAGCTTTTTAATATTTTTGGCTTGGTTTCAAAACCATTGTTATTGTGAATCAACGCAAAATAAACTGTTGTAAACCAAGGGCTACCTGTACTGATTAAGTTACCAAATGCAGGAATTGTGGGGATATTGGAGATGGTGACACACATACATAAAGGATGCAGAATTTGAATATGGGAAATACAATGTGTACAGAAAGGACAGGAGGAGGAGGGTTATGCTCTTAGTTAAGAATTATATTAAATCTAATTCAGAGCATTCAGTCGACATGGGTGGCCAGTCAGATTAGTGTCAAATGTCATGGAAAAAGCATTCACTGATCACAATCACTGGAAAAATAAAAATGAGAATAGGAGTATGTTATAGGCTTAATGACTGGGATGAATATAACAAACAACTATACAGCGAAATATAGTGGCCAATAAATCAGAATTATTTGTAATGGGGATTTTAACTTCCCAGCTGTTCGCTGGAATTTGTGAGCTGGTCACACACTAGCAAGGATTTTGTAGATTTATTGGGTAACTATTTTCTGCAGCAGCAACATGTTAGAGTGGGAACAAGAGGAATCAATACTCTTTATCTGGTTATCAGTAGTGTGATTCTTCATGCTCTTTAAGAATCTGCAGGTAAAAGAACCACTAGGTAGCTGTGATCACGGTGTGCTGATGTAGAAGTTTCTTAAAGAAATAACTATTGTTAAGGGAAGGGCTTTTGTAAGGGTGACTATAGTGGTCTCAGATGGATTTTAAATTCTATGCAGTGGGACCAATTGATGATGATGATACTAACAGCAAATTCTAAATGGAAAGCATTCAGGAAAGGAATTATAGAAGCTACTAGGCTTTTCATACCAATTAAGAAATATTGTTCGATGCTTCGACCAAAATGGATGTCAGATGAACTGATGAGACTTGTGGCAAAGAATAAAAATACATGGAAAGTATTTTTACATGCATTTTTATTCTTTATTTATGCATAATTTATATGCATCCTTTACAAGGATGCATATAAATTATCAGGTGATATAGCAGAATATGGTATATATAAATCAGTCTGTAATCAAGTCCCCCCCCCCCCGCAGGGGCTCACATCTGGTGAGTATGGGCTTGGCACACCCAGGGTCCTGAGCTGGATATCATCATTCTTCTCTTTCTTGGTGGTGATTCCTTTCTGCTTCTCTCTCAGGGTAACTTGGGAATTTTTTTGGCTGGTGCAGCATAAACCTCAGGATTCCTTGCACTATATGGCTAATAATAATAATAATGTCACAGAGGAGGTTAGGCAAGCTAAGGCAGATTATGAGAAGTCTCTGGCAAAAAATGCAGAGAACATTGGCAAAGATTATGCTTATATTAACAGTAGAAGGAAAATATTGAATCATATTGAGCCACTTGATGACAATGGATTAACTGTTGATGACCCTGTTCAGCTTGTTGGCCAACTGAATAGATATTTTTCATTCACATTCACACATGAGGAATTCTTTAGGGAAGGGGATATCAGAATTTTTTCAAAGTCTAACTGCAAGCTAAATTATTTTGGGATAACTGAAAGGAAAGTGTAAGAAAAATTGTTGAAGCTGAACATAAAAAGGCATCTGGGTGGATAGAATCTATCCAAATATATTAAGGGAGGGATCAAAGGAGGTAAGAAAACCATTAGCTATAATATTATCCATGGATTCAGGGGAGGGCCCTGTGGACTGGAGATATGCCAATATATCCTCAATTCACAGAGAGGTATTGGAAGGTAACATGAGTATTTACAGACCTGTTAGCTTAACATCTGGTCCTATGAAAATAATGGAGTCACTGGGAAAAGAAGTAATGCAGGACCATCTAGACCAGAATGCATTTATACTGCAGTCACAGGATGGCCTTTTCTGAGCAATCTAATCGATGCAGTGACCAAGGAACTGGATGCAAAAAATAATTTTGATATCATATGCTTGAATTTCAGGAAAGCTTTTGATACTGTTGCACATAAAAGGCTGTTGTACTAACTGGAGTAATATGATATTAAGGGAAAGTTATTACTGTGTATAAAGGGATGGTTGAGTGGGAGAAGCCAGAGAGTGGTTATCAATGGACACTGCTCTTCATGGACTAATGTTATAAGTGGAGTCCTCTAGGTTTCATTTCTTGGGCTCATTCTTGTTTTCAGTTTCATTAATGATGTTGATGGTGTATCAGGCTTAATGCCTAAGTTTTCATATCATATAATGTTGGCAAGGTGGTTAATTAAGGTAATCAGGGTGACCTACTGCAACAAGATCTAGGACCAATCTGATAGGGAATTTAGGTTGATGGGCTGAGAAACGGCAGTTGATGTTTAACACTGATAAATGCAAGGCACTGCATATGGGTAACAGTAATCGCAGATGAATATACCAAGTATGTCAGTGTTTCTCAACCTTTTCGTTGTTGTGGCACACTACAATCACTATTATATTCATATATATTTTATATACATATATTTATAATATATACTAGGGGACTTCGCCCCCTGCTCACTCACCCTCACACATTCTTTTCTACGTAAAATGTAGAAGCATACAAAGTAAGTCAAATCTTTTCTCTGTAAAAGACACACCTGTCGAAATGCACTGGTCGATATAAAATCAGGAAATGACCTATGTAATTATTTACCTGTGCATTTGTAGTGTGTGGCATTCTCAAGGTTGAATAAATATCACAGTAAAATTCCAGAATGGTGTACACCCTCCAACATGGCAGCAAGCAAAACAGTGGGAAAGTAGTGATTGACAAGTTGTGACTCCCATATTTCAACAAAAAGTTTTTAAAATCAACTGATTTTAAAAACAGTGGGATCAACTGACAATGTTACCAACAGTAAATTCTAAGTAGGAAACATTCAAGGAATTAATCGTGGATGCTACTAAAAGTTTCATGCCTATTAAGAAATATTGTTCACAGTTTAGGCCTAAATGGTTATCTAATGAACTAATGAGACTTGTAACAGAGAAGAAAAATGCATGGAATGCATATAAATTATCAAGCGACTCAGAAGCCTATGGCAGATATAAGCTAGTCTGTAATCAGGTCACAAAGGAGGTTAGGCAGGCGAAGGCAGATTACGAGAAATCCTTGGCAAAAGATGCTAAGAAAAACAGCAAGGATTTCTTTACTTATATAAACTCTAAAAGGAAGGGGTTGAATCTGATTGGTCCAACTGTTGATGATCCTGCTCAGATAGCAAACAAACTGAATGAGTATTTTACATCTACATTCACACATGAGGAATTATTAAGGTTTGAAAATGACAGAAGGTTATCAAATTGTAGCAGGGTACTTAATGATTTTGTAATAACTGAGAGCAAAGTGGAGGAGAAATTGTTGAAGTTAAACATAAGAAAAGCACATGGGGTGGATGGGATCTATCCAGTTATATTAAAGGAGGTGGCAAACCAACTAAGAAAACCCTTAGCCATAATTATGAGAGCATCCTTGGACTCAGGGGAGGATCCCACAGACTGGAGATGTGCAAATGTATCCCCAATTCACAAAGGGGGATCGAAGGGTGACACGAGTAATTACAGACCAGTTAGTTTAACTTCTGTTCCGGGTAAAATAATGGAGTCACTGGTTAAAGATGCATTGCAGGATCATCTAGACATGACTGCAGCAATAAATCAGACACAGCATGGGTTTGTTAAAGGAAAGTCTTGTCTGACAAATTTGATAGGATATTATGCTGTGGTTACAAAGGAACTGGATGCAAAAAATTATTTTGATATCATATATTTGGATTTCAGGAAAGCTTTTGACACTGTTGCACATGGAAGACTATTGTACAAATTGGAGCAGAATGGTATTAAGGGTAAGTTGCTACAATGGATAAAAGGATGGTTAATTGGGAGAAGACAGAGGGTAGTAATCAATGGGTGCAGCTCTTCGTGGACTAATGTTATTAGTGGAGTCCCACAGGGTTCGGTGTTGGGTCCACTGTTGTTTTGTATATTTATCAATGATATTGATGAAGGTATATCAGGCTTAATGTCGAAGTTTTCAGATGATACAAAGGTTGGCAGGGTTGTTAATGACAGTAATGGCAGTGTGCTACTGCAACAGGATCTAGATAATTTGGGCAGATGGGCTAAGAAGTGGCAACTGAAGTTTAACCTTGACAAATGCGAAGTACTGCATATGGGTAGAAGTAACCCCAGAGAAACATACCAACTGTGTGGTACTACACTTAAGGTGGTAGAAAATGAAAAAGACCTTGGAGTAATTGTGCAGTCAGATATGAAGTTTTCTGAACAATGCAGACAGGCTGCCAGAGCAGGTCATGGGGTTTTGTCAATGATATATAGGAATTTTGCTAGCAGGGAAAAGGAGGTGATTGTCCCTCTGTATAAGGCAATGGTCAGGCCACGCCTTGAGTACTGCATACAGGTCTGGAGGCCTCATTTTAGTAAGAATGTAGATTTACTTGAGCGTGTACAGAGAAGGGTAAACAAGATTGGTGAGGGGAATGAAGGGATCCTCTTACCAAGAGAGTCCTAAGTTCTGCAAATTGCAGTGGCTGGAGACTAGGCATCTGCACAGTGATTTGATTGTGGTGTATAAGGCCTTGAATGGGTTGAGCATGCTGAATTCTGATGGGATCCTTCCACTTGTTCAGATTATGAACCTAAGGGGGCATAAATTCAAATTAAGAAAGGACAGATGTAGAATAGATGTGTGGAAGTTTGCCTTTAGCCAGCGGGTGGTTAATTGCTGGAACAAACTTCCATCTTTCCATCTGTCATTGTGGAAGTTGATAGGTTGAATAAATTTAAGGAGGAACTGGACAGGCATTTGGAGGGAATGGTGTTTTTTTTTTTTTTTTTTGGCTGATGCTGCATAAGCTCATACACTTCCTTTCTTGCATCACATGCCACTACTACTACTACAAACGGACAGGAATAAAGCAGTGATTGGTAGATTCCACTGCTTTCCCCACCCACTGTCCTCCTAGATTGATATGCCTAGGATGTTTTTCCCACATTTGTTGCTGTTTTTAATCGGGAACTCGTTTTCCCATTTTAAAACAGGGGGATGGAGGGATAAACTGCTACCTAAGCTAAGCCCTCCTCCACCTCGACAACACAAAACAATCAGAAAAGGAGGTGCTTTCACCTGTCAATTATCGTTGTTTTCATCAAAGTACCTGCCAGTGTATACTATACTGAACTTCAACCAGTAACCCCAGAGCAACGTATCAACTCTGCGGTACTACACTGACAGTGGTGGAGAATGAAAAGGACCTGGGGGTAATTGTGCAGGCAGATATGAAGTTCTCTGAGCAGTGCAGACGAGCTGCAAGAGTAGCTCATGGTGTCTTGTCAATGATATACAGGAATTTTTCTAGCAGGGATAAGGAGGTGATTATTCCCTTGTATAAGGCAATGGTTAGGCCACATCTTGAGTACTGTATGCAGGTCTGGAGGCCTCATTTCAAGAAGGATGTAGAACTGCTGGAACGGGTACAGAGAAGGGCAACAAGATTAGTGAATGGAACAAAGGGTTGCTCTTACGATGAAAGGCTTAAGTTTTGCAAATTACAGAGTCTGGAGACTAGGCACCGGCGAGGTGATCTGATAGAGGTGTATAAGGCTTTGAATGGTTTGAGCATGCTCAATGCCAATGGGATTCTTCATCTTGCTCAGAATAATCACCTCAGAGGGCATAAATTCAAATTGAGGAAGGACGGATGTTGGATAGATGTGCGGAAATTTGCCTTTGGCCAGCGGGTGGTTGGTTGGTGGAACCGACTTCCATCACTTGTTGTAGAAGTTGATAGCCTAAACAAATTTAAAGCTCAACTGGACAGGTATTTCGAACGAACAGAGGGGTGAAATGGGAGTGGGGTTTTTTTTTTTTTTTTTGGCTGATGCTGAATAAGCTTGCTTTCTTGCATCATATGCCTCTACTAATGCTAATGCTAATGCTAATATCACTATGTAATTATTTACCTGCATTTACATAGGTCACTTAGGAAAAGGCCTTTTGCTTTGGGTTCCATAATACGTGAGGAATATTGTTGAATCCGAAACAGCAGGACTAAAATATTTAACTGAAATAATTACAAAAACATAAATTACAGTATTTTATATAAATATAGAATATTCATTAATATACAAAAAATGTTACAATGGAACATCAAACATTACACAGTGTATCACATTCATGAGGTTGATGAACATTATGGAGGAAGTTGTCAATAATGAATTGCATTTGTAGTGACATAACTGCCTCTCCTTCTTCTCCCATTGGTTTGAATAAATACCACTATGAGGAAAACCTTTTTAATGTATAGATAGATATATATTATAAATACATATAAACATTATAAATTATAATATTTATTCGATAGTATGAATCAGAGCTGTAATACTCAATACGTTCTACATTGATAATAATATTTGTAAAATAATAAATATTCAACCACCCAATATTCAACGAACCGACATATCAACAGGTTACAAATCTTTCCTCATGTACGCTATCGCAGGACCAGATTTCACTTTTATCCAAAAGACTAAACTATAATTTACCACCTCGAAAACTACATAAAAAACAATGCGTAATTGATATTGAATTTGGACTTCGTAATGTTCCACAAAAAGATTTATTTATTCAACAAGTTAACCAAGTAGTGAATAACATAAAAGAAACGCGACTTCCTAAATTGAATACACATGACAGTTCAGCTTTACGAGAACTTCGGGGAAATAAGGACATTATTATACAGAGAGCTAATAAAGGAGATACAGTGGTAATACTAGATAAACCTGATTATATTAATAAGTTATATTCAGTTGTTTCAGATACCTCCACTTATCTTGAAGTAGACCCGGCACTGTTTACCAATTTGGTCAATCAATACAATAAAACGTTAACCACGTATCGAAAAAACGACTACATTACTATGGCCCAGTTAAAGGAGTTGAAGGCCAGAACATACAATATTCCTGCACTTTTCGGTCAGGTAAAATTACACAAGACTGGATTTCCTATTTGACCTATTGTTTCCTACAGGAACTCGGCATTTTCATCCTTAGCCACACATGTATATAACATTATAAAACCCTTTAGACAGGTAATACAATTTGGGATTAAGAACTACGATACATTATTTAATAATCTTAAAGACTGTAGACTCGACAACAATGACAATTTATTCTCACTAGATGTTACCTCGTTATATACGAATATAAACAGTGAATACACATTAGATATTATTTGGGATGTGTTAAATAAAAACTCAACACCGATTAATTATATGAAGCTACCTATTAAGGAAATTTTTCACTTAATTAAACTGTTAGTTGAGGCCAACTACATCACCTTTCGAGACAAGGTGTACAAACAAATTTTTGGATTACCAATGGGTTTGAGCCTGAGCGGCTTAATGTCAGAGATCTATCTCTCAACGATTGAGCAGATACATTTGACACCTTTTCTACCCCATATCACATACTATGGGAGGTATTTAGAAGATGTTCTAGTTATTACTGATAGTAGTACAATCCAAAACATTTTACATTCGTTTAACAATATATTCATTCTAGACTGAAATTTACATTGGAAAGTAAGGATACGGATACAAAGTCATTAAACTTTCTAAATTTCATGCTTACCCAGGACTCGAATAAAATACAATTTAGCATATATTGAAAACCTACAAACACCGGTATGCTTCTACATTATAATAGCTATCACCCATTCACCTACAAAAGATCGATTATCTTTAATCAATTTTTAAATGCCTATAAATATTCAACGACGGAATCTGCTTTGGACTCAGAAATACAAATATTAACTAGCAGGTTCTTAAACAGGGGTTATTCCATTGCCACAATAAACCGAATTAGGGTACAGGCTAAAGATAGGATACAAAATACTACACCAATCAACAATAGTAATATCAAAAAATACTTTATTTCTGGCCCATATGTTGAACAGTGGCACAAACAGCTTAATAGATTCTTTAAAGATACCGAATTTAAAATTGTAGCCAGGCCAATACGGAAGTTACACACTACACTGAACAATCACTCTGTTCTTTCCGCGTTCGCAACACAAATTAATGATCTGGTATACAACATTTCTTGCGGTGATTGCAACTCGTCTTACCAAGGTTCGACGCAATTTTTTCTTAATATTAGTGTAAATCAACATGAAGCCTCAGTTCGTGCTTCTTGTTCAGCAGCGTCGGAATTAGCCTTTCATGCCATTAACGAAAAACATACTTTTTTATTTAACGAGGCCAAAATACTTAATGTTCAACGTAATTATACGCGACTATTAATTGCAGAAACCGTAGAAATTAAATTACACGAGAATTCTGTTCATGTTCGGCGGCCATATTTGATCTCCGATGCGTGGACCTTTACGCGCATGCGCGAAAACAAATAATCACTATTTAAGTTTCAGATTTAACCCGATTCGGTAATTTTCATTCCTATGATCACGACATACGGTCGAAAAGCGTTGTCAGCTTCAGGAAGGAAAATCGTTTTGAATATTTTCGTTAGATTCTTTTAATTGCGTTAATTTGATTTTTAATTGTTTTAAATTGATTTGAATTGTGTTAAATTGGTTTTTTTAAATTATTTATATTTTACTCTAAAGTACCATTAAGTTGTTGTTTTTTTGTTTTCCCGTTTTAATTTCTGGAGGGTATCATACGGAAGTGTTCTATGTACTATATCGAGGTAAACTCCTCTTATTATTTTACAAATATTATTAAATATTTATTATATAAGTTTGTAGTAGAGAAAGGCAACACGCTAACGTTACAATACTCGTAATATATATATGTGTGTGTGTGTGTGTGTGTGTGTGTGTGTGTGTGTTTTCTTCGGGAGTCAGCCGCCAAAACCAAGGGAAATGCAACAGTTAAGCAAAGGCCTCTGTTTCGAACACGAGATATACTCAGTGCACTGTATATTACTGAGATAAAGAGGTGATTAAAAGCAGGAAAAGAGTATGATAGCTGATGTATATCTCATGGCTGACCCTACAGAGGCAGAAGAAATAATAATAATAACAACTGGCGTAAAAGTGAAAAATCTAAGGAAATAATATTCGAAGATAGGAAGGAAAGAATGAGATGGAATTAAAATAAATTAGTGGGTCGAAGTGGTACTTACTAACATGCCATGCTGGAGTGTGGGCTGTGGGGTGCAAGTCAACACACAGTGTAGATGATTCCGAAAGAGAGAAAAATTCCTGCTATATGTTGGCATGTAGAGGTGAAGCGACAGTGGTACTGCCATGTGTTGGAAAGTGGAAGTAATAGAATGTAGAATTATGATTGGGTGAGAACAGATTGAACGCATGTATCCCAGGAAAACATAGAGAATTGACTGTAAAGTAGCATGAATTAGATGTCGAACTTATTATAAGGGGAAAACAGTTAATATAGTAGAAAATAACATCTTGATTGCTTTCGAAAACCTAATTGCCCTCAAGAAAAAAAGTAAATACAGGGTTAAGGATAGTAAATAGTATTATAAGGAAGAGTGACAAAGGTGGCGCTTGGGCGGTTCCAGCAATATACTGGTATTGGTATCGAGTTTGCGATTGGAATTGTTACAGTACTCATAATATATATATCTATTTTCTTATCTTATTATTTTCTTCTTTTTTCTCCTCCCTTTTTCCTTTTCTCTTTCTTACATTTCATATATATATATATATATATATATATAATAAAGAAGCTTCTTAATTATATATATATATATATATATATATATATATATAATTAAGAAGCTAAGTAATCATGGAGGGTGGAGTGTAACAGTATGAAAAGGAAGATAACGTTGATTATGGATTAGGGACACTGCATTAGCAAAACGTACCATACAGCCATAATGTGTATATATATATATATATATATCATATGTAGAAAGTGTGAAGAAGTCTTTACATCAGAGTTTACATTCCCCATCTCCTGCCAATGGAAATTCTCATTTGAGTGGGGCTGTCCAGGATGATATGTCACTTTATTGACAAGATTTTGTAGTTGCTTACTGTAGAGTGGAGTGTCTCTTGACATGCATACAGGAGTCATCATATCCAGGCTACCATTAATCTCTGTAACTATGTGAAAATGCAATACATATGGGCGCCTCCGTAGCTGGGTGGGCAGGAGCAGCAGTGCATAGCACACACTTCTTGATTAGACCCGGGTTCGAGCCCGTGACAACCAAATACGGAGGATGTGGAAAGGTCAGGGAATGACCACTGCATATCCCGGAGCAATATGGCCTTAGTTGCTAATGCTCCTAAAAACCGAATAACAAACAAACAAAGCAATACATATGCTTTGTACTTACTTCATCATTCAAGGAAGTTTTTCTTTGATTACTCGGTATTCAGTAGTCATCCAAAGTGTGTGAGGGTCAATTACTGTACATGTTATTATCTAGGTAATGTATGACAGTGAATTATTTATTTTTTCTGATATCAAGATGGAACTTCTCTTCATTACCACCATATCCTGTGCAGTCACCACAACTTTGAATGGACAACACAGGTTGTATGCTATCATGTTCCAAAGACCACACACCAATGGTTTTCTAATTGTATGATGGTGGAGGGCAGCATATGCCATGATCACAACAGGTCATTGAATAACTCACCATTATCTCTGTATAAGTGTTTATCTGTTTTTCTAGCGAAAAAGAGATACGCACTGGCTGTAAAATTTTCACTACAGCATACCATTATTTTAAAGGGTGTTAGTCCCTGTCCATTGAAAAGGTGTGCATTCGAATCCTGTCAGTGACACAAGGAACTTAAGGTATATATCCTGCTCAGTCAAGCTAGTCAGTTTCACACAGATGATGGTGCACAGTTTTCTATCTATCAAACAAACCAACCCTAACACAGGCTCAATCATGCATGCACATATACAATATTCATGCCTTAATATATTGTAAACAAATGACATCCACAGTGTGAGTTTCTAATCTAGAACAACCCATCTGGGCATGCTGTGATTATAGAATATAGCGTATTTCTAGGACTTCCTGATTTATTATATGATAATATTATAAATCAGGTAAAACTAAATGGTACACAAAATATTTGTGTACCATTTAGTGCACAAATATTTTTGGGTTAAAAGGCATGTTGTCTTTTCAGTTTTAGTTCTAAATGCATTTTCTATTTAAATTATGCACTATATTGCCAAAAGTATACACATATTTCAGGGATTTTGAAAAAATTAACCATACTCAATCCATTTTATATCTATCAGGAATAGATATAAAAAAACTGTATTCAAGTTAGAAATAAACATATCAACGAAATACAGTAGGTGGTCAAGGCTTAGTAAACTCTAATGGGTAGTCATAATAACATGCCATATTAGTAATCAATTTGTTTGTGCCATTGCAGCACCCTACATTAATAATGACTGACAGAAGAAGCTCAACATAATGGTCCCATCAGTCCTCACTGATTATTGTTCAACCAGGAGAACACAGGAACTGATATTAGCATAAGGTCCATATTTAGGGAACTGCACAGTATCAGATTTTATGGAAGAGTTGCACAAACCAGACATCACAGTACACAATGCATATCGTCGATTTCTCCAGTGTAAAACCCACTCCTCCTACTGTGGCAGCAGTATGAGAGTGAGACTTTTCTGTTTCAGCATAACAATGCATCAAGTCATCTGGATAGTGCCTGCAGCAACTTGATTTGAAGACATGAGCATGTGAAAGCTTCATTGACCTCAAGCCCCCTGAACACTTCTGGAAAGAATTGAACACCAGCTCAGAATAGATCATCGTACCCGCAAGTAGCTGAATTGATTGCTGTGTTGAAGGAAGAGTGAAATCAAAATGCTGCCTTCCTGCTACCAAAATTTGGTTTGCAGTTTGTTGATGAGAGCACATTACATAATTAAAGCCAAACATGCTATTGGCTTTAATTATGTAATGCTATTTACATGCTATTAAATATTGTATAGGTAAAAGGTGCTTTGAAACCTGACAGTTACTTTTGGCAGTATAAAGTATGTGATAGTTGTGTTGTATATAAAGTAAGCATAAATTAATTTCTTCTTTTTGATTTAAATGCTTTCTCTTAGATGGAACATCGCCTATGGTAGATAGCTTAGTACAGAGTGCCCTCAGGTGGTGTAATGAGAAAAGAACACCTCTGCTAGTGCCACAGAATTACTGGCTCAGCTTGACGCTACCACCTCAGGTTGTTGTAATGTCGTGTCCACAGCCTGTTTTACATATGGTGACAACTCCGGACAGTCAACATATCCTGTGTAGTATGGAAGGCAAGGAAATTGAAATGTACCATCTTCCATCACGAGGTCTCACAAAGTCTTTAAAAGGTTAGATAGTATTTATGACAATCTCTTTATATCTTTATTGCACTGTTTTAAACTTTAATATGTTTATTCCAATGAAGCTAAATTAAATAAATCTTTATTATTGTAGTTGGATATATCTGTTACACAGGACATACTGGTCCAAGTCACAGAGAAGGGCAACAAGACTGGTGCTCTTACGAAGAAAGGCTTAAGTTCTGCAAATTGCAGCGTCTGGAGACTAGACACCTGCGAGGCGATCTGATTGAGGTGTATAAGGCCTTAAATGGATTTAGCAGGCTCAGTGCTAATAGGATTCTTCCTCTTGTGCAGATTATAAACCTGAGGAGGTATAAACTGAAATTGAGAAAAGATGGTTGTCAAATAGATGTGTAGAATTTTGCCTTTAGCCAGTTAATTGCTGGAAC
This sequence comes from Mastigoproctus giganteus, assembly GCF_048544385.1. Taxonomy (NCBI): domain Eukaryota; kingdom Metazoa; phylum Arthropoda; class Arachnida; order Uropygi; family Thelyphonidae; genus Mastigoproctus; species Mastigoproctus giganteus. The sequence continues at coordinate 84,086,202 of NC_143582.1, read as the reverse complement.
AAACTTCCATCTGTTGTTGTGGAAGTTGATAGTTTAAATAAATTTCAAGGCAGAACTAGACAAACATTTGGAATGAATTGATGGGTGAAATGGGAAAGTTTTTTTTTTGTTTTTTTTTTGGCTTATGCTGTATAAGCTTGCTTTCTTCCACCGTATGCCTCTACTAATGCTAATGCAAAAAGTCAGGCCAGTGGTGAACAGTACCAATTACACTAGTACAGAGCACTAGTACAGAGTACTAGTGTAATAGGTACTGTTATTAGAGCTGGAAAAGGATATTAGAGCTGGAAAAGGAATTAGAAAATGTGAATTGGAATATCATCGGTTTGGCTGAAACAAGAAGAAGAAATGAATCACTTATAAGTTTATCAAGTGGAAATCTGCTGTACACCAATGGAAACAATGAAAGGAGTGAAGGTGGAGTTGGGTTTCTGGTCCATAAAGATTTTAAAAACAACATTTTGGAATTCAAAAGTACATCACCAAGGGTGTCAAGACTAATACTCAAGATTTCTAAGAGGTACAAGCTAAAGATTATAATGATTTATGCACCAACATCGAGCCATGATGATGAAGAGGTTGAAGAAATGTACACTGAAATTGAGAGTCTTCTAGATGAGCAGAAAACCCACTACACTATTATTATGGGGGACTTCAATGCTAAGGTTGGAAAAAGGCAAAACAGCGCAGAAAGAGGAACTATAGGAAATTTTGGAATTGGTGAAAGAAATAAAAGAGGTGAAAGACTTGTGGAATTTGCAGAATCTCAAGGAATGTCAGTAATGAACACTTTTTTTCAAGAAAAGGGTGAACAGAAAGTGGACATGGAAGAGTCCAAATGGATTAACAACTAATGAAATCGACTTCATCCTCACTAACAGAAGATATATTGTGAATGATGTTACAGTCCTGAATAAGGTAAATGTTGGAAGTGATCACAGAATGGTAAGATGTACACTTGATATAGATGTAGGAAAGGAAAGGAAAAAACTGGCTCGAGTAAATAATACAAAGGTCTTTGAAATAACAGAGGAGGAGAAAAAGCAGTATGTACTGGAACTTAAGAACAAGTTTGAGCTTCTGCAGACTGCTCAGGACCAAGATATCGACGAGGAATATTACAACTTTCTGAAAGTGATAAAGCCCAAGAAACCTATAGGGAAACAGAAATCCAAAGAAGAAAAAATTAGTCAAGAAACACTTGTCATGATGAACCAAAGACGACAAATGAAGAGCAAGAAAAACACTGACAGGGAGAAAATTGAGTATATCGAGTTATGCAAAGCCATTAGAAAGAGACTCAGAGAGGACATAAGAAGATTTAACACAAGAAAAGTAGAACAAGCATTAAGGGAAAACAAAGGATTTAAATCGGCAGCCATGTACAGAAAGACAAATGATACTGAAACTGAAGAATAGCGATGGTGTACTTATAAACAGCAGAGAAGGCATAATTCAAATAGCAGAAGACTACTATAGAGAATTATACAAGGAGCGAGGGAATGATACCAGCAGTGGGGAAGATGGATTGCAAAGTAGCAACACATACGACATACCCGATATTCTTCCTGATGAGGTAGAACATGCATTGAAGAAAATGAAGAATCGGAAAGCCCCTAGGGAAGATGAAGTTACTGTAGAGTTGTTAAAATTGGGAGGAAGAGACATAACACAAAAACTGGCAAGGCTCTTCACAAAGTGCATTAGAAAAGGTGTGATGCCTAAGCAGTGGAATAATGCAATCATAGTTTTGCTGCATAAGAAAGGAGATAAATCAGAAATTGGAAATTATAGACCAATTAGCTTGTTATCCCATATCTACAAGTTGTTCACAAGGGTCATTACTAACAGATTAGAAAGAATACTTGATGAGAATCAACCGAAAGAGCAAGCTGGCTTTAGGACAGGATTCTCAACTATGGATCACCTTCACGTAATATCACAGCTAATGGAGAAAGCAAATGAATAAAAAACACCATTATGCCTGGCATTTGTGGATTATGAAAAGGCATTTGACTCCATACAGCCTAAGGCAATGTTTCGGGCACTGGAAAGACAAGGCATAGATACTCCATATATTATGATTTTGAAGAAAATATATGAGAGTGCTACATCCTTTATTAGACTAGACAAAGACAGTAGCAAATTTAAAATCGAGAAAGGAGTTTGACAAGGAGACACAATATCTCCGAAGCTGTTTACTGCTGCCCTTGAGGAAGCTTTCAGAAGATTAGACTGGTCGCAGAAAGGAGTCAATGTGAACGGAGAGTACCTAAACCATTTACGATTTGCAGATGACATTGTGGTCATAAGCCACGATCCCAAAGAATTAGAGGAAAATCTTAATCAGTTATGCACAGTTAGTAAGGATTTTGGACTAAAGATGAATATGGCTAAAACAAAAGTAATGATGAACAAGTATGCCACGGAAAGGGAAATAATGATTGAAGGAGCAGTAATTGAAAAGGTGGAGTCATATACTTATCTGGGACAAGTTATTAGCTGTAATAATGATAAATGGCTGGAAGTCAAGAGAAGAATAAATTTTGGATGGATAGCATTCAGGAAATATAGTCACATACTGAAGAGCAATATCCCAGTTTGTCTGAAACGTAAAATAATGAATCAATGTATACTCCCCACCATGACTTATGGAAGTGAAACTTGGGCACTCACCAAAAGAATGGAAGAGAAGCTAAGAACTACACAGCGAAGAATGGAACGAATTATATTGGGAATCAGACTGTTAGATAAGAAGAGAAACACATGGATTAGGCAGCAAACTCAAGTAAAGGACATTCTTATCAAAACTAAAGAACTAAAATGGTCTTGGGCAGGACACATAGCTCGAAGACATGATGACAGATGGACTAAGAAAATAACAGAATGGTACCCAAGAGGAGCTAGAAGAAAACCTGGAAGACAACAACGGAGATGGAAAGATGAAATTCGTGAGTTTTTGAGTAGTAAATGGATGGCCAGTGCTCAAAACAGAAGGAACTGGAAAGTTGCTGGAGAGGCCTTCATCCTGCAGTGGATTGAAAATGGCTGATGATGATGAGGTACTGTTAACCACTGGCTTGGCTATTATTGCTGAAGCCAAAAAAAAAAAAAAAAAGTCAGGGCTACCCCTGACTGGAACAGTGTACATTGATTTGTATTTACTGGAAAATATTATACAAGATGTATAAAACTAGAAAAAATGCAATTACTAGTTTACAGCTATAAAAAATAATTATTTTACAATTTTGCTATAAAATTTAAGTTTAACCTTGAGGGGAAAACAATGACATTAAAAAGTTCAAGTGCAGATAATTTCTGAAAAACTTGAGTAGGTTTGTAGCTGAGATAGTGCAACAATCCACTAGCAACGATGACGACCAGTCTCTGAACTTGTTGGATTCATCATTTTGCTGCACTTAAATATGAGAGTGACTCCCATATCTAGTGAATCTTTGCAACCCAGACATAAGAGCTGTATGTCTTCTGCAGTATTTATTTGCATCAATTCCCAATAACAGCATTAGCATATGACGCAGGAAAGCAAACTTATACAGCATCAGCCAGAAGGAAAAAAAACTCTTCCCATTTCATCTATCTACTCGCTCCAAAAGTTTAGCCAGCTCTTCCTTGAATTTATTTAAGCTATCAACTTCCACAATGACAGATGAAGTTTGTTCCAGCAATCAACCACTCGCTGGCTAAAGGCAAATTTCCGCACATCTATTCTGAATTTGAATTAATGCCCCCTCAAGTGCATAATCTGAGCAAGAGGAAGCATCCCATCAGCATTGCACTTTCCCAAACCATTTAAAGCCTTATGCATCTCAATCAGATAAACTCGCAGGTGCCTAGTCTCCAGATGCTGCGATTTGCAGAACTTAAGCCTTGGTAAGATCACCCTTTGTTCCTCTCATCAATTTCATTGCCTTTCTCTGCATCCATTCCAGCAGCTCTACATCCTTCCTAAAATGAGTGTAGCCTGACCATTGCCTTATACAAAGGATAATCACCTCCTTATCTCTCTTAGCAGGGCTCGGGTGCCAAGCAAATTCAAGGTCAAGCATTCCAAGTGCGATTATATTGCAATCTTTCTCAGCGATAAAAGTTCATTTTAAGTTATTTTGTTCTCTACTAGCAGTTCTTCATAAAAGTTCATTTATAATCCAGTTCTACACTTGGAAAGTCACCTTTCTTTTTCATTACATATATTACTTTTTTTTTACTAACCAACTAACTTATCTAACTGCTTGACCTCCTTGCGGCACTGTTCCTGCCTCTCTGTGGTGGGGCCAGAAACCTGGGAGGGAAAGTCAATCCTCCAGGGCAAAAAAGGAGCTAACCATGGACTATGATGGTTACCGAGAGCTTGAACAGCCTAGGCATTCATCCAGCACTGTCAGTGATGCTGACCATGAAATTTCCCATGATGCAATAAAGTCTAAACGACTGTGTACAGACACAGACCAACAGGAATGCCCATCATTCCTTATCTTACATTTTCTGTCGGACGAATCTATGAGCACTCTCTCACCATTTCTTATACAGAAATGTTCGGAAAATGTGGCGGGCTCTACCAAAATGGTGAGAAGACTCAGATCTGGAGACCTCTTGGTAGAAACAGTGAGTTGTGCACATTCTGAGAGACTGCTGAAACTAACGACATTTGGAGGACTACCCATTCAAGTCACCCAGCATGCAACATTAAATACTTCGAAGGGAGTAATTGCAGAGTGGGATCTGATAAATGTAACAGAAGATGAACTGGCCAGGAACTCAAACAGCAAAAAGTGGTACAAGCCAAATGCATCATGATCAGGAAAGATGGAGATCTTATTCCCACCCAAAACATCATCCTGACATTCGGAACACCCATCTTACCATCCAGCGTAAAAGCCAGCTATTTCAACTGCCGAGTACGACCCTATATTCCGAATCCTATAAGAAGCTACAAGTGCCAAAAATTTGGTCCTGAACAAATGGCTTGTCAAGGAGGTCCAAACTGTGATGCCAAAACACTGCACTGTCTGAATTGCAAAGGTGCACATCCAGCCTACTCCAAATCATGTGACCTCTGGAAAACAGGGAAAAAAAATCCAGAAATACAGGTCAGAACAAAAAGTCACATACTAAGAGGCAAATTATGTTCAACACACCCAACAACATATATGCAGCAGCAATGCAAAAATATCACTCAATGGCAACACAAACTGAAGTATCAGTTCCCCCAAACATATCGATTGCAGATTGGGCTCGATTTATACTGTCACCATCGATGAAACAGACTCCAAAGGAGTGAAAGATAATAGATAGAGCCAACAACACCCCAGTCACAGTCCCACCAACTACCCCATCAGATATTTCAAAATCAAAAACCAACTCAGTTCCAAATAGGAACACAAACAATATCACTTCAGTAAATATGGACATTGATAATAATACTGACCCAAATGAACCTATCCTAGTCCTTCATGCAGAAGATGACATGGATACTGGATGCCCAATCTTTCCAAGAAGAGAGAAAATTAAACTTGATCGCCACAAAGAGCTTATGAATAAAAAAGAATCAGAATCATCCTCATGTAACAAAACCAAATCATACAGTGGAAATATAGAGGAATTCGCAGTAACATTAATGATATCCATGAGTTAATTGATTGTTACCATCCCGTAGGCATATGCCTACAATCTCTCTCAGTTAAGAATTATGTACCTTTTGGGAAAGACAGAACTGCTACAAATGATGCTCACGGAGGGGTAGCCATACTCCTAGACTCACAAGTACCTTGCAGACTCATTCCGTTACAAACCTCCATCGAAGCTGTTGCAACACGTATAGTGATTGGTATTACTTTGACACTTGTCTCTATCTATCTACCGCCCAATCACTCCTATACCATCCATGAACTGGAAGATTTTATTCTACAGTTGCCAACCTCTATCTGTTTATTAGGCGACTTCAATGGACACCATCCATTGTGGGGTTCTTCCCATGCAGATGGATGAGGACAACCTAGCAAACAGCTTGCTGACAGACAAAACCCTGACTATACTAAATACTGGCTTGCCAACTTACATCCATCTCTCTCTATGGGTAGAACTTCTGTAATAGATCTCTCCATCTGCTCTCCATCCCTCTTTCCTAGTATTGAGTGGATAGCCTAGATAACCCACTCAATAGTGATCACTTTCTGTTAATATGTAAGGTTCAAACAGCACATTCCATAATTTCTGAAAACTACGTAAAATGGAAATTTTCCAAAGCAGATTGGGCAAAATTCACTTCCCGAGTGTCCTTCGATGAACAGATCATTGAATCCTGTCCTATCGACACAGTTACCAATCACATTACGAGACAAATACTGGCTGCTGCATGTACTGCGATTCCACCATCACCCTCAACCATCCATAGAACCATAAATTGTTGGTGGAATGAAGAGTGCAAAGGTGCAAAAAAAGAAAAAACCAAGCATGGAATCTGTTTCGAAAACATCCAACCACTGCCAATCTTATAAACTACAACAGATTCAGAGCCAAGGCCTGTCCCATTAGGAAGAAAGCTAAAAGAGAATCTTGGATTTGATTTGTGAGCTCGATTAATAAAAATACTGATTGAAGAATAATATGGAGAAAAATAAAATAACTAAATTGCAAATTTTCCCCATTATCCTCCCCACTTCTCAACTGGAATGGGCAGAAGCTTTTTTCTCCTACAGATATAGCGAATGCCTTAGGGACCGTTTTTTCACAGTTATCTGCCTCAACAGCATATGATACATCGTTCCAGAAGATCAAAAGTATTAGCCGAAAAGTCTAAACTAAATTTCAGACCTACGAGTACATGTTCTTTACCCTATAATCAATCGCTTACAATGCTTGAACTTCAAGAAGCCATATCTACCTCAAAACACAGTGCTGCAGGCCTCGACGGAATATATTACATAATGCTCCAACACTTAGAAAAAAAAATCTGTTTCTTCACTGCTGACCTTTTTCAATCACATCTTCCTTGAACATTCTTTTCCCAGTTCTTGGCATCACTCCTATATAATAGCAATTCCCAAACCAGGAAAAGATCATTCCATTCCTGAAAACTATACACCCATTTCTCTCACCAGCTGCTTAAGTAAAACCCTGGAAAAAATAATTCACCGTTGACTTACTTGATCTCTTGACTCTATAAAAAATATAATTTCTGACAATCAATTTGGTTTCAGAAAGAATAGATCAACCCTGGATCTCATGGTCAAAGCTGAAACAAACATCAGGAATGCATTCATTCGAAATGAGCATCTCGTCATGGTATGCCTTGATGTAGAGAAAGCCTTCAACACCACATGGCATTTGGTATCCTGAGAGATCTGCATTCCCTTGACCTGAGAGGCCACTTTCCATATTTCATACTGAACTTCCTTCAGCATGATCCTTTCCAGTCCGATACCGACAAGTCCTCTCCCAAACATATACAAGAAGGGGTCCCACAAGGCTCTGTGCTCAGTGCCACCTTATTCGCAATAAGAGTAAATCACATGACTAAAAATATTCCCAACACTGTGAGTTCATATCTCTATGCCAATGATCTCACTGTTTCTTGCAGTTTGTAAAACATGACCTTCATTGAGCGGCAGCTCCAAATTTCAATTAATAATATTCAGTTATGGATGGCACAGAATGGGTATCAACTCTTTTGTTCAAAATCTAAAGTATTTCACTTTTGTAACAAACAGAAGATGCATCCAGATTCAGAGGTACACTTAACAAACCAACCTATCTCAGTTGTCAACAGAATTCGCCTCCTTGGTCTGACTTTCGATAGTAAATTGAACTTCATGGAACACGTTAAACATCTACGGACATCTTGCTAGAAAAAATGAACATACTCAGAGTAATTTCTTCAACAACATCGGGTGCAGATCGGTACACGTTACATCATTTGTAACGGTACTTCATTTGTATAGAGCCGTAATTAGATCTCACCTTGATTAGAGTATCCGGGTGTGTAGATTCTGCTAGGGAGAGCGTGCTAGCGCTACTTGCACCAATTCAACACTCTGCCCTGAGAATTTCTATAGGTGCTTATAGAACTTCGCTAGTTTAAAGTCTTTACATTGAAGCTCATGAACTTCCTCTAAGCCTCAGGAGAAAGATGTTACTTCTCAACTATTCAACTTAAATCCAGTCTACCTACCCATCCCATTAGGCTGAAACTTAATGACCCTCAGTTCACAATGTTCTATAGAAATAAACCCAGGGCAGTTCATCCTTCTGCTCTCAGAGCTCAGACATTATAGCAAACTTAGAATATACATCCTGACAAAGTTCTTCAAGATTGAAAAAAGTACAGATCCCCCATGGTTCTCTATTAAACCACCATGTGACAGTTATTTTATAAACTGGGGAAAGCACTCTCTTGCAAATGTCAATATGCAACAACTCCATATTGCCCACACACAAAATTACCTGCATTTTACAAAAATATATACTGATGGGTCAAAATCTGAAAGTGGAGTGGGTTTAGCAGCTGTTTTTCCCTCATAAAACCTTCTCCATATCACTTCCCAATGAATGCAGCAACTATACAGCTGAATTGTGCTCCATCAAACTTGCAATAGAAAATATTCTCCATCTGCCCATTCATAAAATCCAAACTGATGCATCTTCAAGAACTCCAGCGAGCGGTCATTTTCTGCTGGATTCCAAGAAGCAAATGTGCAGACTATGCTGCTAAACATCAATCCAACAGAGAATTATTACAGTATTATGTTCCGTATCTTGACTACAAAAGTGACATACCAAGAATATGTAGAGAGCAATGGAGAATTCAATGGTAACCCCCCAATGCATAATAAACTCTGCCAAATAAAACCTGAACCGCAATTATGGACCCTCCAGTTTCCTTATAAACAGAAGGGAAGAAGTAATCTTAACCATAGCCCGAATTGACCACAGTCATCTTACCCACCTTTATCTCCTCACGGGTAATGATCCTCCCCAATGCACACAGTGCAATTCTCCACATACAATGAAGCAAAGCATATTCTTGTTGAGTATACTTTATACACCACTACCCACCAAATCTCTTTTAGCTTTCTGCCAAAACTTAAAGAACCCTTGACACTATGCCACATCATAGGTAATGATGCTAATCTGCTGGAGTTCTTTCACTTTACGAAACAGATAAAATCATATGATCATTTTTGAGTAATGCCATAACAGTCACCATGCATGTGTAATATTCATAACGTTGATAGTTGCAATATGGCCTAAGTAGCCCTTGCACCAAAAAAAATAACAACCAACCTCTTAGCAAAATTCCTGTATATCATTGACAAACCCAAGAGCTGCTCTAACAGCTTGTCTGCATTGCTCTGAAATCTTCACATCTGACTGCACAATTACCTCTAGGTTTTTTTAATTCTCCACTACCCTGAGTGTAGTACTGCACAGTTGGTACATTACTCTGGGGTTACTACTACCCATCTGCCCAACTTTTCTAGATTCTGTTGCAGCACTGTACCGTCATTAACAACCCCGCCAACCTTTGTATAATCTGCAAACTTGGACATGAAGCCTGATATGCCTTCATCAGTATCATTCATAAATATAGAAATCAGCAATGGACCCAAACCCTGCAGTACTCCACTAATAACATTAGTCCACGAAGAGTAGTGTCCATTGATTATGCAACTGTATCAAAAGCTTTCCTGATATTCAAGTATATGATATCAAAATTATTTTTTGCATCCAGTTCCTTTGTGACTACATAGCACTATCCAATTAAATTGGTCAGACAAGATTTGCCCTTAACAAAACCATGCTCTGTCTGAACTACAACTGCAATCTTGTCTAGATGATCCTGTATTTCTTCTTTAACCAGTGACTCCATTATTTTCCCCAGAACAGAAGTTAAACTAATAGGTGTGTAAGTAAATACTCATGTCACCCTTTGATCCCCTTTGTTGACTGGGGACACATTTGCACATCTCCAGTCTGTGGGGACCTCCCTTGAATTTAAGAATGCTCTCATAATAATGGCTACAGGTTTGCTTACATCCTTTGCTGTCTCCCTTAATATAACTGGATAGATCCCATCCACCCCTCTTGCTTTTCTTATGTATAACTTCAACAGTTTCTCTTCCACTTTTCTCAGTTATTATAAAATCATTTAGCTTCTTATTAGAGTTTGATACACTTTTGGCCTCCACTTCCCTACAGAATTCCTTGTGTGTGAATGTAGATGCAAAATACTCATTCAGTTTGTCAGCTATCTGAGCAGGATCGTCAACAATTGAATCATCGATATCAAGTGGACCAATCTGATTCATCCCTTTCCTTCTAGAGTTTACATAAATAAAGAAGTCTTTGCTGTTTGTTTTTTTTTTTGCATCCTTTATCAAAGATTTCTCGTAATCTGCCTTCACTTGCCTAACCTCCTTTGTGACTTGATTACAGACTTGTTTATATCTACCATATGCATATGTGTCGCCTTATAATTAATATGCATCCCATGCTTTTTTATTCTCTTCTAGGAGTCTTATTATCTCATCTGACATCTATTTAGGCCTAAACCTTGAACATTATTTTTTAATTTGTATGAAAAACCTGTTTGATATTGTGTTAAAGAGATGGAGATGTCACTTTGCTGAGAATAGCAAAGTTTAGACTATTGTTCAGTAATTGATATGTGTTCTCTTTACTGGTCTAGACTACAGATTATGGCCCAGATTTCACTTTGTAATGAAGTGGGTGAGAGCACACAAGTTATTTTTTTCCATTATTATTTTCTATTCAACAAAGATTTGGTATTCTAACTGTAGGAATTTATTTAAGTATGGGAGGTGTCTGTAGATCAGAGCACTGGGGCATACATTGGGATTGGTATGAGACATAATTGAATACATTGCAACATGAACTGGCGCAGTTGCACCAGTTTCTATTGGATGGCCCACATAACAGCAGGAGATTTTTTTTTTTTAGCTGTAGGATAATGAAATCTGAAATATTTTTCTATATTTCTTTTACTTTTAAATGCATGAATTTACTCCTCAGGTTTAAAACATTAAAGCATTAAAACATAAGTTACATGTCATTATCCTTTGTATAATTAAGTGTATATTGTTAATTATTTACAAATTATTTCCTTAGCCCAGGTAATATTTATTAGGTTTACTTAACTTTTCAGATCTTAAAAAAGTTTTAAAAAACTATCTTCCTGATGTTCAATCTGGGTATCTAGAATCTCGCAAATTTCATTACATTTCTCTAAGTAACCTTTGGTCTCGTTAAATTTTCTTAAACTAAATCAGTTAACTAACACATAGGTTAGTGCAAAAGCATCATTTTAACTATGTTAAAATGATGCTTTTACATCAAAGTAGTTAAATTAATTAATTAAATTGGCATCATTTTGGTTTCATCTCATATTGTGAATGCCTTCACAATGAGTTGCCATGGTATTGTACTACCTCGAATAAGTAACACTTCCCCAGTGGAGAAGACTACTGTACTGTTATTTATTCTCAGTGGATACCACCACCCAGATGGCACAGTTTCAAAGCTTGTTGGCTTCTCTTCAGTGGGTGGGCAGGTAACCTGGTGTTGCAATAGTGACAACCCAGTTATGAAGTATAACTTCACAATATGAGAGATTCCTGATGGTTTGCAGTGATATAGACTATAAAATATTTAAGGGCAAAGGCCTCATGTGGTGGTATCCGCTGAGAATAAATAACAGTACTCTTCTGCACTGGTCAAGTTGTTGTTGTTGTTATTTGGTTTTTAGGAGCATTAGCAACTAAGGCCATATTGCTCCGGGATATGCGGTGGTCATTTCCTGACCTTTCCGCATCCTCCGTATTTGGTGGTGACGGGCTCGAACCCCGGTCTAATCAAGAAGCGTGTGCTGCGCACTGCTGCTCCTTCCCACCTGGCTACGGAAGCGCCCCACTGGTCAAGTGTTACTTATTCGAGGTAGTACAATACCATGGCAACTCATTGTGAAGACAATCACAATATGAGATATAACCAAAACGATGCCAATTTAATTAATTAATTTAACTACTTTGGTAGATGGCTACGTTAAAATTATGCTTTTGTACTAATGTTAGTCATTATATGTTAGCCTATATGTTAGTCATTCTACCTCATAGCATGAGGCCTTTGCCCTTAAATATTTTATAGACTAAATCAGTTAATAAATTATACTCCTCATCATCTCATAGTTCAGGACTTCTCTTAGCCTCAAGCCAGTTTTTTTCCAAAACTAATTTTGAACTTGGCATTTTGTTCCTTGCTAGTACTATATTGTAAACACACTTTGATGATGATGATGTGTAAGGATTGTATAAGTCTATATATATATTTTTTTTCAAACTTGAACACAAAACTTTTTGCCAATGTCATCTCTTTAGACATGACATAGGCCAGATCGAGGATCTTACATTCAGTGGTAAAAACATGGCTTTTCTTCCCTTCTTTGAATTCCTCACAACTGGGATATGAAGGAGCATTATCTAGAAAGACTATGCATGCTGCAGACATGTTGACAGTATGTTTTAAAGAGGGAAAGGGGTGAAGTGAAGGTCTGTTAACAGGACTTCTACTGTATTGCACTAAAGCTACTTAATACTTTGCAGTTTATTACAAATATATTGTTCAAAAATTAGAGCAATCGCTGCAGTCTACTGTATGCAGACATAATATACAATGGTGCAATATGATCTTAGTTGCTGATGCACTTGCAACCCAACAACAGCCTAGGCTGAGAACATGCAAATCAGCCATGCTACCGTTTCATTAAATATCCAACCATGATGCAGAGACATCTTGTTTGTGAACTGTAGCTGTCTGTTGATTATCATAGTGAGCATCTGAAAATGTCATCTTGGAAGGGTTTGCCTGAGTCTACTGGTGGGAGAATTATCAGGTGATTGAAATCATAACAGTCACATTGCCAAATTGCAGAATGGCTTGGTGTGTCACAAGTTGTTATCAACAAACAACCAGGCAAGAATGCTCTCTCTCTCTCTCTCTCTGTCTGGAACTCGGACACTAGTGTCAACCCAAGCCATCCAAAATTATTTGCACAGACATGGACTTTGTGTGCAAAGATGTGCAACGTGTGTTCTATTGAGTGTCCAACATCATAAGGCCACGAAAACAGGGCAATCCAATTACAGAAACATAATTGGATTGACAAGGAATGGTGCCATCTGCTCTTCACAGATGAGTCCAGATAAAAGTTTGCTGTGGAAATCTTGTTGGGTTGTAGTATGCTGTGAAATAGGGACCCAAAACAGCTCTGCATATGTACAGATTACATCATCAGGAATAAGATCCTATGACCAATGGTCCTTCTGTATGCTGGTGCTGTAGGTGAAAAGTTTGTTCCGATGGACGACAATGCCCAACCCCATAGGGCACAGCTGGTCAACAGTATGTTGGAAGATTAGGAAATTGCCCATTATGAGTTGTCTTGCTGGCTCCAGCACAGCTGGAATGCTGTAGGAAGTATTGCAGCTTGTATGAACTGCTGAGTGATACATAATCAGCTGGAAACAGCACTTGCATTCTAAAGTATACTTTCGAGCCTACAGGCAAGTAAGGCTCCTGGGGTTGATGGCATATAGCCTATAATTTTAAGGGAGATGGCAAGTGAGTGCATTGAACCATTAAGGCTAATTATGAGAGCATCACTGGAATCAGGAGAGATTCTGTCGGATTGGAAAAATACTAATGTATTGCCAATACATATAGGTGGTTTTAAGAATGTTGTGGGAAATTACTGACCAGTCAGGCTAACTTCAGTAGTAGGGAAAATCATGGAGACGATTATCAAGGGTGGAATTCAAGATCATTTAGATAGAAATGGAATTCTGAAGGATACTCAGCACAGTTTTGTAAAGGGAAATTCATGTTTAACTAATCTGGTAAGCTATTTTGAGAGGGTCACCGAAGAGCTGGATTTAGGGAATAATTTCAACAGTGTTTATTTGGATTTCAGCTAAGCATTTGACTCAGTCCCACATGAGTGGTTACTTTATAAGCTGGAACAGGTTGAAATCACACGGAAAATCCTTAGATGGATAGCAGGATGGCTTCAGGGAAGGAGGCAGAGGGTTGGGATAAATGGTTATTCCTCAGATTGGGTTAATGTAAGAAATGAGGTTCCCGAAGGATCAGTATTGATACCACTGTTGTTTTTGATTTTCTTAAATGACATCGATGAAGAGATAGAGGGGTGATCTGTAAATTTGCGGATGATGTAAAGATTGGTAGAGTAGTTAATGATCACTGCCAAGCAGAGCTTCAGCAGTGTAACCTAGATAGACTTCAGGGATGGTCAGAAAAATGGCAGCTATCCTTTAATCCAGCAAAGTGTAAGGCATTACACCTGGGGAAGAGTAACCCCAAAATAACTTATACACTTGGTGGAGTTGAACTAAAGTCAATACTGGAAGAAAGAGACTTGAGAGTTGAGATACAGTCAGCCATGAAGTTCTCCGAGTCCTATCGATGATTTATCTAACAGTTGCTAGTAGAGATAAGGATATCGTAAGATCACACTTGGAATACTGTGTTCAAGTGTGGAGACTGCACCTAAAAAAAGACATCTAGCCTCTTGAAAGGGTCCAAAGACAGGTAACTTGCTTGATGATATTGACAAAAGGGTGTCCATATGAGGAAAGACTTCAAATATGTGGGTTGCACAGCTTGGAAACTAGGCACTTTAGAAGAGCTTGACTGAGGTGTTTAAGGCTCTGAGCGGCAAAAATAAAATTAATGGAGACAAAATTTTCATGGTTATAAATGATTCTAGAACTAGGGGTCATAAATTCAAGTTATGAGGGAGAAGTTTAGAATGGATTGCTGGAAGTTTTATTTTAGCCAGCGAGTTATAAATTATTGGAATAAGTTATCTACATGCATGGTTGAGGCTGACAGTTTGGAGAAATTCAAAGGTCAGCTGGATAGTTACCTATGGGAGGAGGGAAATGCATAGGTTGTTTATTTTCTTTTCTTTTATATACTATTTTACTTCTTTTTTTTTTTCAGCTAGTGCAGCATAAGCCTTAGGCTTTCTTGCACCATATGGCCATTACTAAGTACTCAAGTTGTCTGTGTGCATTCCATTTGCAATAGGAGCAAAAATTGTCTCTACAGACTTACATCAGCTTTGTTTATCTGCAGAGGTAAACTATATGGCTCGAGACTTGGAAGTGTATACTATATCATTGTGTAGAATACGTAGACCCCAGGCATGGGCTAGTAACAAGAATTCCAGCATTTGGCAATGTGACAGATGGAGATGAGCAATTGTTTGTTGAAAATAAGCAAACCTTCAGGTTGGTCCAGAATTTTTCTAGGTATATCTTTAAGAGGTGAGTAACAATGCTGAATTATGAGGCAATCATGACTTCATTTTAGCTACAGTTAACAACACAGTGAAGGACAATGAGGTTATCATGGCTTATCTCTATTTAAGTCAGGATATAACTGTTGATTCAGACCATTTTATCTGTATTAAATTTGAATAACAACTTTTAATTCAGAAAACATATATAAGCAATTCAGAATGACAAATTATGGGAGTAAGCATGGCAGTGTGGTTATCATTCTGATTAATTGGTGATTTGCTAACTCCATGATGGAATATCTTGACAATTGAAATGACAACTGGAGATGTACTATCTCTGTAACAAATTAAGGGGTCTCATATAGTAATTAGGATACTGTGGAAATCTTAGTCTAATTCCATAAGCAATGGTAGTGTGGCCTGAGCTTCTTTGAAGTGATTGGTATGGAAATCATAAAATAGCTGAGATTTCTTCAGCTTAGCATTAAACATAGGATGTTGGTTCTGCCTTTGCTAGAGTGATGGTTTAATTAGAAGATTTGTGTCATAAGATAAGAGGGAAACAATAATAGGTGGGAGTGGACAGAATGACACTGTTCCCTATTCTGGATGGGTGTCCACTCCCACTTTGGCAATTCATAGTGCTGTTTAATCTTTTGTGACCCATTTCCTGATGATGATTGATCCTATGGCAGTTCATATTTTCGTGAGCAGCGACACAATGAGAGCAGCTCATGGTGCTAAAATTAAAATCAATTTTCTGTTTATACTCTGGAATGACCACACAGTCAGAGGAGTTCACAATGTAGAGAGAGAGAATAAGAGAGAGCGTAGACAACGTAGAGAGAGAGAGAGAGAGAGAGAGAATACACGAAATTTAACACCATATCTAGTAGTTATAGGCTTGAACCCCTCACTCAAAGCACGTGTACTTTGCACCCTTGCACTGACCACGAGGCTATGGTAGCCTTACGTGTGAGCAGTGATAAAGGCGGTTCACGGTGCTGCCTGTGATTGGACACCATATCTTACAAAGGGGAGTTCATGTAAGAAGTGAGGATCTAATTAAACCATCACTCTAGCAAAGGCAGAACCAACATCCTATGTTTAATGCTAAGCTGAAGAAATCTCAGCTATTTTATGATTTCCATACCAATCAATTCAAAGGAGCTAAACAGATAAAAATAAATAAGTTACTGTACTACCAGCAGTTGACAGTGCTGCCTTTGTGACAAGAAAAAAGAGGTTACACATAATATGTGTATGAACCACTACTGCATAAGACAAGTCAACATAATGTTCTTGTTTATACCCTGGCACGACCACCAGGTCAGTGGAGTTTACAATAAATCAATCAATACAAATGTTAATTGTATTTAGCAGTCACGGGCTTGAACCCTGGTCCACTCACAAGAGTGTGTATGTACTACTGCACTCACACTCCTGACCACTCAGCTAAGGCTTAATGTTGGCTTAACTCCTTACTGACCTTTCTGTTGGAATATTTCTGACTCTGATTATCATATCATGGTGGGATAATGCATCATAACGAAATGGAATGTTAGAGCAGTCCTGGCCTCCATCCATTGGGCAGGAGTGGAAACCAGGTGGATGCACACTCTGCAGCCTCTGGCCCTGGGTGCCAAGCGTTTGTGACTGAGCCATTTCTCTGTGCCTTTCAGTATGATTTCCAAAAAGTGATATATAGTTCTTTTACATTCCGAGCAAGAAAGAAAAGCCACCTTTCTTTTTTTCTCATAGTTTTATTACTAATCCCCTACTACTTTTCGCTTGGCCACACCAGGCACTGCTCCTGCCTCCCCGTGGTCGGGCCGGAAACCATGGCAGAATAGCTCATATGTGAAGGGCCAAAAGGAACAAAGATGGAGCACAATGTTTATCCACCTTTAGAGCCGACAAGCTCTTAGCCACAGACTGAAAATGATTATGATAGTTCACTACCCAAGAGGTTGAAAACAAATTCAATAACAAAAGAGTTTCCTTCCTTTCTAATTTTACATTCACTTTCAGAACAACCTCTCAGCAAATTATCTCCTTTCCTCGTCCAGAAACACCCGGAGAGTAGCATTAGCATTAGCAGAGGCATATGATGCAAGAAAGCAAGCTTATTCAGCATCAGCCAAAAAAAAAAAAAAACCCACTCCCATTTCACCCCTCCGTTCGTTCGAAATACCTGTCCAGTTGAGCTTTAAATTTGTTTAGGCTATCAACTTCAACAACAAGTGATGGAAGTCGGTTCCACCAACCAACCACCCGCTGGCCAAAGGCAAATTTCCGCACATCTATCCGACATCCGTCCTTCCTCAATTTGAATTTATGCCCTCTGAGGTGATTATTCTGAGAAAGATGAAGAATCCCATTGGCATTGAGCATGCTCAAACCATTCAAAGCCTTATACACCTCTATCAGATCACCTCGCCGGTGCCTAGTCTCCAAATTCTGTAATTTGCAAAACTTAAGCCTTTCTTCGTAAGAGCAACCCTTTGTTCCATTTACTAATCTTGTTGCCCTTCTCTGTACCCGTTCCAGCAGCTCTACATCCTTCTTGAAATGAGGCCTCCAGACCTGTATACAGTACTCAAGATGTGGTATTGCAGGATCTTCTAAGACTGTGAAGAGGCTGCAATCTGGAGACCTACTTTTAGAAACAACAAACCGTAGACATTCAGAGAACCTCTTACAACTTTCAAATTTTGGGATACCAATTAAAGTATCTCCCCATGCTATCCTAAATACATCCAAAGGTCTGATTTCTAGCTGGGATCTGTTGAACTTGACAGAGGATGGAATAACTCAAGAGCTTCATGATCAAAATGTTATTGCATCAAAAAGAATCATGATTAAAAAAGACAATAACCTTCATCTACCAGGAATATTATCTTACATTTAATTCCCCAAACCTACCATCAACGTTCTTGTATCTTCTTGTAGATACAAACTTCTTGTATCTACTTTGTCATGTTCATCTGTATATTCCTAATCCCTTGAGATGGTACAAGTGCCAAAAGTATGGTTACTCTCAGACAACATGTAGAGGAAACCCAGTTTGCCCCAACTGTGGATCTTTCGATCATACTCAGTCTGAATGTTTGGCGACAGAAAAGACTTGTCCGAACTGTAAAGGTAACCATCCTGCATATTCTAAAACTTGTGAGAGATGGAAAACTGAGAAAAAAAAATGGTTAAATATAAGGTTGAAAATAAGGTAGGCTATCAAGAAGCAAGGAAAATAATTGCTCCTACTATGCCCAAAAGTACCTATGCAAATTTTGCACAAAAACAACAAACAGTGTCCACCCAAACTGATGTTATCGTCCCCTCAAACATATCAATCTATGACTGGGATAGAGCTGTCCTCTCTCAACAACAGTCCAGTATCCCTAAGCACTCAGACTATGCAAGTAACACTCCTCTTATAATACCAGCGACATCTTTCTCCTCCAGTGATTGCTAGTACATCACATAGTCAAAGTGCCAATTCAAGAAAGAATATCCAAGAATCATCCATGGATGCTGATTATTCTTCCAACCAGGACAATCCAATTCTAGAAATATATGTGGAAGCAGATATGGGCACTGGACGGCCTACATTTCCCAAAAAAAAGGCAAACAGAAGACTGACTGCCATACTGAAAAAGCAGCCAGATACAGCCTCTTGTAATCATCTCAAGTAATGTCTTACATTTTACAATGGAATTGCAGAGGACTTTGTAGCAGTATTGACAATATTCATTGCCTTATTCATCACTACTCTCTAGTTTGTTTCTGCTTACAGGAAACCTATTTAAATTCTCAAATTTCCACCTCCATAACGAACTACTTATATTGAAAAGATATAATAATAGAATGCTATTAATTGCTCGATAATTCCTATATTCTATTATATTATGAATCAACAGGGATTACCTTTATTTTAGATATAGGAAGCTTCTTTTCCAGCCAACTCTCCTAGTTCAACTCGCTAATAATTCTTGGGGAAGGCGATATCAATTTTGCGAAACATGTGGGACATCTTCCCCACGTCAGAACCATAGTGTTCAGACCATACGGTCTCAACAATGAGCGCTCAAACACCATATCTCTGGCAGTAAGGAAACCATTACGTGGATTGACATAAAATTAGATTTTTGAAGGTCTAAACTGCTTAATAAATATGGACCGATTATTTCTTTTGGTCCTGTAGCTTGACTTTAGAGTTAAATTTAGGGATCTAAAAAAAGGATATGGGGGATTATTCTCTACATTTCTTAAGTCAGACTAGAACTTTTTGGGGCGTAATGTTCACAGGAATAGAGTAACTCACAATTAATCCAAAACTTTTGTCTTATGTTGTAGTGTTTGTTCTTCACGCATGTGTATAAGTGACCAATCGTCGGACAATAGGAATGGTCTACGGATATTGATTCTTTCCGCAATAAGTAGTTTGTGGTAGTTCAACACAACTCATGCGGAAACCTTAGAGATGAAACTTCAATCAATATCCGTAGACCATTCCTATTGTCCGACGATTGGTCACTTATACGTATGCGTGAAGAGCAAACACTACAACATAAGACAAAAGTTTCGGATTAATTGTGAATTGCTCTATTCCTGTGAACATGACGCCCCCCGAAAAGTTCTAGTCCGACTTAAGGAATGTAGAGAATAATAGCCCCATATCCATTTTTTTTTTTTTTAGACCCCTAAATTTAAACTACAGGACCAAAAGAAATAATTGGTCCATATTTATTAAGCAGTTTTAGACCTTCAAAAATCTAATTTTATGTCAATCCACGTAAGGGTTTCCTTACTGCCAGAGATATGGTGTTTGAAGACAGAAGTTTTGAGCGCTCATTGTTGAGACCTTACGGTCTGAACACTACAATTCTGACAGTGGGGAAGATGTTCCACATGTTTTGCAGAATTGATATCGCCTTCCTCAAGAATTATTAGCGAGTTGGACTAGGAGAGTTGGTTGGAAAAGAAGCTTCTTATATCTAAAATAAAGGTAATCCCTGTTGATTCATAATTGAAAAGATTGCATTACATCGAATACTGCCCGTGGTGGTGGTGTAAGCCATCTTGATCAACTCACAGATCCCAGCCAAACAAATTGTTCTTCAAACAGAAATTGTATGTTTCATTACACAGTTGCAATAAAGCTTGTTTCAATCTATCTTCCACCAAATCACATCTTCTCTTACAAAGATCTTGAAGACCTAATACAATTACCTCTCCCTGTCTGTCTATTTGGGAGATTTCAATGAGGATCTTCTAAATTAGATAGATATGGCTGACTAATTGAAACCCTTCTGGATAAGCAAAACCTTATCATCTTTAATACTAGTGGACCTACTTACATAAAATTGCCAACTGGACAAACTTCTGCAATTGATCTCTCGATATGCTCCCCGATACTGTTTCCAGTCATGGAATGGTCTGTTATGGATAATCCCATGGGCAGTGACCATTTCCCAATTATTTGTAATCTGCTCACTGCACAATCACCTTTACCAAAACCTTGAAGGAAATGGAAATTCTCTCGAGCCAACTGGATCAGATTTCAGCCAGCAATTACACTGAATGAAGAAATTATACAATTACTATCCATAGATGAAGTGACAGAATATATTACATCGCAATTGTTATCAGCTGCTAAAAACTCAATTCCACTGACGAATCCTCCGGCCCAGTGGCATTTTAACTACTGGTGGAATGACAAATGCACAAAAACAAAGAGGGAATAAAATAAAGTGTGGAATTTATTTAGATGATCCCCAACCACAGCTAATCTCATTAACTATAAGAAACAAAGGGCAAAAGCTTGTTTCATACAAAGACAAGCCAAGAAATATTCCTGGACTCGGTTTGCATCCACTGTAAATAGAAACACTGATTCCAGATTAATATGGAAGAAAATTAGGCAGCTTTTTGGCAAATTTCCAACTATCCCTTCCACAATTCTTTTGTGGAATGGGCAAGAACTCTCTCCTCCTCTAGACATAGCAAATGCCTTGGGAAAACTTTTTCCCAAGTCTCATCGGCATCAAACTATTCACCGGAATTCCAGAAAATTAAGAGCATCACTGAATCGCGACCCATCAACTTTTGCACTTCTCTAATCTTACTATATACCCAGCCGCTTCAGTATTTGGAACTTCTACAAGCCATCAGAACAACACGCAACAGTGCAGCAGAACCCGATGGAATATATTACATCATGTTACAGCACCTTGATGACAAAAAATTGCAGCTGCTGCTGTTATTTTATAATCGAATATTTCTGGAAAATATCTAAATTATCAAAATATCAAAATATCACATTAAAGCCTCAATTACTGTTCACTCTGGAGTTTCTTTGAATGTTTTCGACATACACTGATTGGAACTTAGCTTCAACTAACTACATCATGAGATCCAGAGCAGCAGACCCATCTTTCTAGATGCCTCTCATGTCATCATAATTACACATTCTGTGATCTGCTAATCGTTTTGACTGGTGTAATTAATATGTAGTTTCCCAGAAACTTGTATGAAGACTTTCTCCAGAAGACTATATGATAATGCTACATCGACTGTACAGTAACTGAATCAGACTTCACACTCATGGTTCATGGAACAACCAGTTCTAGCATTCACTGGCATAATTTTTTAATAATGATTGCTACAGCATATTTTTGAAGGCGCCTCCGTAGCCAGGTGGGAAGGAGCAGCAGTGCATAGCACATGCTTCTTGATTAGACCGGGGTTCGAGCCTGTCACCACCAAATACAGACGATGTGGAAAGGTCAGGGAATGACCACCGCATATCCCGGAGCAATATGGCCTTAGTTGCTAATGCTCCTAAAAACCAAATAACTAACTAACTAACTAATATTTTTGAAATGTGTTGTACTCAGAATACCATTTTGAAAGAACAGTAACAAAATTTGTCTGTTTGATGTTGGTAAAAAAAAAGTCATTTTATTAACAAGTATAATAACATTTTAGATAGCAATGTGAGGTAGTGTGCTCAAATTGTTCTAAGCTCCACTTACATGAGAATTTATCGTAATTCTATGTAAAAATCACATTTTTATAAAAGCAGTCCAAAATGCTAATAATCAGAATCTAGATTGCTTGTTGATGATGTTGACACATTATTCTCCTTCCATAAATTGATATTATGGTTGATATCATTTGATATCAATATTGTGATATTGATATTGATTTTCAACTAATATTGAAACCTGGTAATGATAATTTAGAACTGCTATTCCTAACCTCTGTTATTGTGGCCTTAGAGTATATAACAGAAACCCTGGCCTGCAAGCCATTTTGGATTGGTTGAAAATCTTTCTGTAACTACTACTTTCCTATATTTTATCAATGAAAATTGTTTTTGTGATTATCCTTCTGTTTTCAGCCATATTTTGGAAAATTGAAACACTACTGAATATAAATTGATTAATGTTTTTAAATACTTATGGAATTTATTCTAGCATTTTGTGGTTTGATTTTCACTTCTTTTCTTGATATAGGTCACAAAGCAGCAATCACCTGTCTTCATATTACAAAGTCTGGTCGGTGGCTGATCAGTGGATCTGAGGACACGGATGTACTAGTATGGGAAATAGACAGTGGGCTGATCCGCCATCGAATGAGGTAATATGATTCCATTATATTGTTTTAAAAACATTATAGCATAATGTGTGACATGCCTCTTTCTCAGCATGAGGTGCAAATCATCCTTAGGAGGAGAGGATATTATAACGATATAACCTCAGCTGTTATTAGTATATTTTATTTGATGAATACTTTTGCCATTGTCAAAAGTATTCATCCTTTAAGAGTGAAATGTAAACAAACTGAATTCGCCTTGAACAGTTGAGTCCAGAATATTGTGTCCTTCAGAACTGATTTGAGAAGATTCTTGCTTCAATTGCAAGAGTGCAGTAGCATATACATGTTTCAGTGGACTGTGAGTCAATCTCATGAGATTGCCAAATATGGTTAGCAATTATATTCATGGCTAATTGTAAACTCCTCTAACCTAGTGGTCTTGCTGAAGTATAAGCAGAACTTTTTTAATGCAACACTGTCGCTGATCTTCATTATACGCTCAGTCGAAAAGGGCCATGACTGGTGCATCTGTCTGGATCTCGCTGCTGCCTTCAATTCAATAGCTCTCATTAGCCTTCCTTCTTAATCATCGCTCTAGGATTTCAGGTGACCTCCTCCACTTTATGGATTTCAGGTGACCTCCTCCACTTTATTAGAGCTTCGCTTGTTAGCAGGTCACTGTTCCTTTTTGGGTTGGATTTGTATCATAGAAGTATTTCAACTGAAATTTTAAAGGCAGGAACCCTTTTAGCCTTAATTTCCTCCCTCTCTTCAGAGTCCAACTTGTCTCCTATGCTGATAATCTTAAAGTTTGAGCCATCTCTGAGACTTTAGCGGAGGCCTCTACCAACAACCAGTTTACTCATTTGTTACGATGTAATCACAGAAAACCACTTTGTGTCTTTTGGTTTGTCTATAAACACACAAAAATCATGCCACCTTATTATTTCCAAAAAAAAAATTATAATATGATGTTATCAAATTATTATTATTATAATAATAATGGAGTTTGATGTCATCCTGATATACATGGATCACATCAAACTATATGCCGCATCTGAGAATCAACTCCAACAGCTACTGCAGAACTCAGAAGAGTTCAGCACTATCAGGATGCAAAGGTCAGGCACGCGGGTGCATAAGTACACGTGCCTTGAGTGACCAGGGTTCAAGCCTGTGACTGCTGAATATGGTGCTGTTTCTTGTATTCTGTTTATCTTGTGAACTCCTCTGACTGTTTGGTCATCCCGGAGTATAAACAGAAAATTTATTTATTTAATATGGCTTAGACAAATGCAAGACCAGCAAAGGGATTGAAGCTATAACAGAGGGAGAGACATACAAATATCTGGGAATGATGCAGGCCCACCTGACTGAGAAATACCAACAGAGACTGAGAAGCCTACTAAAATCAAAGATGAATGGCGAGAACATGGTGACAGCCATAAACACTTACGTAGTCCCAGTATTAATGTACTATCCTGAAAGAGGCCTCTGAGGTCGGGAAAACTCATGTCTAAAAAATATATAAATTCATACACCGACCATTGAATAAAATTTAAAATTTAATATGACTACAATCTTTACACAAAAAAAAAAAAGAAAAAAATATATTTACAATAAACTACTGCGGAATGCTAAAAATTGTAATAAAAGATCATTTACAATAAAATTTGCTAAAATATAAAACATTAAAAGCGCTAAAAACCTGAAGCTTTCGGGAGCGTCAGCTCCCTTCTTCAACAGTGATATGACTTCCTGCAACATCTCCTTAAGTAGCAGGCTCACAGTACCTCCACACGTGGTATTTCTCCACGTGGTTCAATCGGCACATGGTCAGAACTGGAAGCGGAAATGTCTCGGGAACGTGGCAAAGAAAATCGTTCATCCGACCTTAATATAATTGTTTCAAAGATAGGATTAATACGTATACCTCTATCTCTATTCTATTATATGGTATTCCTACTGAATGAACTAATCCGTAAACCCTCGAGCCTGGGGGATCATCTGGGGGAACATTTAAATGCCATAAGAACCGCTGAATACAACAAGTCTGCTGTGGCCGAACATTTTTGGGAGAAGCAGCATCAAATCTCCCCGGAGGACGCTATTATTTTGGATCGTGCACATGGATACTGGGAGCGTAAATGGCTCGAGGGTTTACGGATTAGTTCATCCAGTAGGAATACCATGAATAGAGATAGAGGTATACGTATTAATCCTATCTTTGAAACAATTATATTAAGGTCAGATGAATGAATTAGGTAATGTATTTGGAACCACATTATGAGATACAATTAAAACAATGTCTTCTACGCTACAATCGTAGCTCAAATCTACGGGTTAACTATGGTGTATTTACACCGATATTATATAGTTAATTATCAAAACCCATAAGGATTATGCCTAGTGCATTTAATTTTCCAAATACATTACCACCACACCCTTCTGGCATCTCTCATAATGTGGATATAACTTCGCAACTAAGATGGCTTGTTGTATTACCTACCCGCCCACTGATGACAAAGCCAAAAAGCTTTGAAACGATCGTCTGGGTGGTGGTATGCTGAAAATAAATAACAGTAGTCTTCTCTACTAGAGAAGCGTTATTTATTTGAAGTAATTCAATAGTAGCTATCTTGTTGTGAAGGCAACCACATTATGAGATACAATTAAAATGATGCCTTCTACGCTACAATCGTAGCTCAAATCTACGGGTTAACTATGGTGTATTTACACCGATATTATATAGTTAATTATCAAAACCCATAAGGATTATGCCTAGTGCATTTAATTTTCCAAATAATAATAATAAATAAATTAATAAAATGAGCACTTTCTGATTTCCCCAAATAATTCCAAAGGACAATTAGCATAAAGACTTTGGAAATTATTTTGATGATAAATTCCTCTTTAATACTCATCTCCAAAAACTCACAAAAAAAAGAAGCTATTAAGGCAATATCTGTTTTATAGTTACCCCAATTAGCTGTTACCCAAAAGTGTTTGTTTATTCTTCTATTCTCTGTGGCTCCAAATTCTGGTACTGCCCATTCAGAAACACCATTTAGCAGTAGTGTATCAACTTCTAAAATGGGCTAACTTTAAATCTGGTTTTGTTTATACAATCTCAGTGTCCTGAAATTTGGATTTTTTTGACTTTGAGTAGCTAATCACTCTAAAATTGCAATCACCCTGTAATGGCCCACACATCTTCTGTTAGGAACAGAATGATCTCGTGTATTTCCCCATAGAAAATACTTGCTTTATTAGTAATGGCCACATAAAGCAAGGAAGCTTATGGCTTATGATGCACCAGCCAAAAAAAATAAATAAATAATAATAATAAGAAGAAGAAAATTTTAAAAAATAAATAAAAGAAAAGGAAATAGACAACCTATGGGTTTTCCTCCTCCCATAAGTAATTATCCAGCTGACATTTGAATTTCGCCAAACTGTCATCGTCTACCACATATGTACCTAACTTATTCCAGTAGTTTATAACTTGCTGGCTAAAATAAAACTTTCTGAAATCCAGTCTAAACATTACCCCCCCCCCGTAACTTGAATTTATGCTCCCTAGTTCTAGGATCATTTATAACCATGAAAATTTGTTCTTATTTATTTTACATTTGCCTCTCAGAACCTTAAACACCTCAATCAAGTCTCCTCTAAGGTGACTAGTTTCCAAGCTGTGCAACCCATATATTCAAAGTCTTTCCTCATACGGACATCCTTTTACTGGTCTCACCAGGCGAGTTACTTATCTTTGGACCTTTTCAAGAAGATCAATGTCTTTATTTAGATGTGGTCTCCATACTTTTTTTTTTAATGAAACCCCCAAACATGAAAGGTACCTATAGTACTTAGTACCGTGCTTGGATTGGAGGTTGAGAAGATGAAAGAAGATATTTGTTGACATTAGACTTGAACTTCTGTAGACTAATTTTCAGGAAATACGTACGAAGGAAGGTTGTTCCAGAAAACTGACAGTAAATGGATGTTGGCTGGTAGCTGCACGTGTTCAGACTGTTTTGAAAGAGAGAGAGTGGGAATTATGGAAGCCAATTCAGAAGAACAGTGCCCATGGAAGTATCTGCAGAAAAGGCATGCAGCAAAAACAGTACATCTATGAGACAACGAATGGAGACTCTGTTAGAGAGGAGTCATTAATTAACCTAACTGCCCTCTTCTGAATGGAATCTAGAAGCCTGAGAGAGGTTTTGGGGGAACTGCCCCAGATGTGGGAACAATATTCCATGTTAGGGCAGATTTGCGATTTGTACAGAGTGAACAGCTGCTTGGAAGAAAAGTAATGCCGAGAATGAAAGAGAAAACCAAGTTTTTTAGATGCAGAATTAGAAGATCTTATAAAACAAATACCATCTTCTTTTTGTCTTCTTGGTGACTTAAATGCACATCATCCACTATGCTGATCTGCCCACATGGATAATAGAGGTCACTTGATAGAAAAGCTCATAGACCAACTGAGCTGAACACTGGTTATAACACCTACACTGGATCTATGTCAGCAATTTACTTAACTATTTGTTCCCCTCAATTATTTCCCATTATAGATTGGACAGTTTTAAATGATCTACACAAGAGTGATCATTTCCCAATTATATGTAGAATGCAAACACCGTGCCTTAATCAACAGGTAATATGGAAATTCTCTAAAGCAGATTAGGAAAAGTATTCTGCCTCCATCTTCTTTGGTAGCCAGTTTATACAACTAGCACCCATTGATGATGTAACTGAGCACATTACTAAGCAAATACTGACAGCAGCTTCTGAAGCAATACCACAGTCTTCTTCTTTCAAACACAGACACCTAAAACACTGGTCGAATGATGCTTGTACCATAGCAAAAAGGGAAAGAAATAAAGCATGGAATCTGTTCTGTAAGTTTCCAACCACACACAATCTAATTCAGTTTAAAAGGCTTAAGGCAAAAGCACGACAAATTAGAAAAAAAGCCAAAAAAGAATCATGGATGCAGTTGTCCTCCTCTATCACAAAGGATACTAGCAGTCTAATTATTTGGAAAAAAATTTGACAACTAAAGGGAAAATATCTACCAGTTTCTGTTCCAATCTTAACCAAGAATGGTCAAGAAATAGCTAACGCACTTGCAGAGACTTTCTCGGAAACGTCTTCCACTACAATTTATAATGCTTCCTTTCTACAAATCAAAGCCTCAGCAGAAAGATACAAGATAAATTTCCAAACTACTCGCACACTTGCCTACAATCAACCTTTTTATCTATTTGAACTCCAAACAGCATTAAATAGATAACCTAATAGCGCTGCTGGAGCAGATGGAATCTTTTATGTAATGCTGAAACATCTAAACAACACAGATTTGAATTTACTAATAACTTTCTTTAACCGAATCTTTCTTGAAGGTACTTATCCCTCTACCTGGCATCATTCCGCTATTTTAGCCTTTCCCAAACCAGGAAAAGATCAATCACTCCCATAAAATTACTGACCAATCTCCCTTACCAGTTGCCTTGGTAAAGCTCTAGAAAGGATGATACACAGATGACTTATCTGGGTTCTTGAACCTGAAAAGCTGCTAACCAACAATCAGTTTGGATTCCAACAAAATAGAGCCACTTTGGATCTCATGGTGAAAGCAGACTAACATCCGTAATGCTTATGTGAAAAACGAACATCTTGTAATGGTAGATTTGGATATTGAAAAGGCTTTTGATACAGCTTGGAGGTATGGCATATTGCAAGAACTTTACTCCCTAGGATTACAAGGACATCTACCAAAATTCATTCAAAATTTTCTTCAACGCAGAACCTTTCAAGTATATTACCAAACAGTGCTTTCTCATATCTTTACTCAGGAAGAAGGGGTCCCACAAGGATCAAAACTTAGTGCTACTCTTTTTTCACTTAGGGTGAACACTATAACTCAGAACATTCCCAATACTGTCAAACTATATTGTATGCCGATGATCTCATATGTGTCCATATTTCCAGCTTATTTAGGGATAGTTGTAGCTGTCTTCCATTGAAAGACAGCTACAACTATCCCTAAATAAGCTAGAAATATGGACACTGCAGAATGGATATCGTATGTCTGCACAAAAAAACAGTTGCAATTCACTTCTGCAAAAAATGCAAACTGCATCCAGAACCAGAACTTCAGCTAACTAATCACCTGATCCTTTTCACCAGTAACCTTCGTTTCCTAGGTTTAATGATAGACACCAAATTCAACTTTTTTTGTCCCACATATAGAATACCTCCGAACAGTATGTCTGAAGAAACTTAACATGCTCAGATCTATTTCTGCCATGAAATGGGGTGCTGACAGATACACTCTTCTACATCTGTATCATGCCCCGTCTAGATTATGGTGCTGTTGTCTATGACTCGACTAGGAAAAGTGTGCTGACTAGACTCAATACTATCCAACACAGTGCCCTGTTTGTTTGTTGTTTAGGAGCATTAGCAACTAAGGCCATATTGCTCTGGGATATGCGGTGGTCATTCCCTGACCTTCCCGCATCCTCCGTATTTGGTGGTGACGAGCTCGAACCCCGGTCTAGTCAAGAAGCGCGTGCTACACACTGCTGCTCCTTCCCACCTGGCTATGGAGGCGCCACAGTGCCCTGTGAACTTCTCTAGGAGCATTTAGAACATCCCCTGTCCAAAGCCTTTATGCAGAGGCACATGAACCTCCACTTCACCTTAGAAGGAAAATGCTGCTTCTCAATTATGCAGCCAAAATTCAAAGTCTTCCAGCCCCATCCTCTTTGCCCAATACTTTTCAACCCTGGATGGACCACATTCTACACCAGCAAACCGTCAGAAAATAGACCCACTGGTATACATCTAAAAGATTTATTGCATGCCTGGAACATACCATTCAACAACATCAAGAGACCGATGAAGCTGATCCACCCTGATCTTTAAATCTCATTCACTGTGATAACTATTTTCATTAGTGGGGTAAGAAATGTCTGGAAAATGAAAGTATTAAACAACTTCATAAAGGCCATGCACTTGACAATTCTCAAAGTTCCCTAATATATACAGATAGTTCCCTAATATATACAGATTTGAGGTATTGCTCAAAACATCAAAGGCAGATATTGTTGGGATATCAGAGAGTGGTGTCACACAGATATAAGTAATGCGGAACTGGAATTTGGGGAATACAATGTGTATAGAAAGGATAGACAGGACAGGAGGGGAGGAGGGGTTATGCTATTAATTAAGAAACACATAAAGTCCAAGGAAGTGAAGCCAGTCGACATCGATGGACAGGGCAGTGTCGAGTCAGTTTGGTGTGACATAAGCATAGGTAAATCAAAATTGAGAGTAGGAGTGTGCTATAGGCCTAATGACTCTGATGAGTATAATAAGATATTGTACAGGGAAATAGAGTGGGCCAGTAAATCAGAGAGTCTTATAATGGGGGACTTTAATTTCCCAGATATTGACTGGAATTTGTGGGTTGGTCACTCGCACACTAGCAAGGCTTTTGTGGATTTATTGGATGATTGTTTTCTACATCAGCATGTTCGTGAGGCAACAAGAGGGAGCAATACTCTTGATCTGATTATCAGTAGTGATTCTTCATGCATTAAGAACCTGCAGATAAATGAACCACTAGGTGGCAGTGATCACAGTGTGTTGAAGTGGGATTTACTCAAGGAGGTAACTACCATCAGAGGTAAAGGGAAGGGTTTTTGTTTTCGTAAAGGCGACTATGATGGTCTGAGACAGTATTTAAATTCTATACAGTGGGACCAACTGATGATGTTACCAACAGCAAACTCAAAATGGGAAGCATTCAAGGAACTAATCTTGGAGGCTACCAGGCTTTACATACCAACTAAGAAATATTGTTCAAGGTTTAGGCCTAAATGGTTGTCAGATGAACTAATGAGACATGTGGCAGAGAAGAAAAATGCATGGGATACATACAAATTAATGGGTGACATGGAAGCCTATGATAGATATAAGTTGGTCTGTAACCAAGTCACAAAGGAGATTAGGCAGGCAAAGGCAGACTATGAAAAATCCTTGGCAAAGGATGCAAAGAAAAACAGAAAAGAGTTCTTTACATACTTGAACTCGAAAAGGAAAGGGATGAATCAGATTGGTCCACTGGATATTGATGGTTCAACAGTTGAGGATCCTGCTCAGGTGGCTAACAATCTAAACGAGTATTTTGCATCTACATTCACGCATGAGGAGTTATTCAGGAAGGAGAATGATGTAGGTAAAGTAAACATTGGCAGTGAGCTGGATGATTTTGTAATAACTGAGAGGAAAGTGGAGGAGAGATTGTTGAGGATAAACATAAAAAAGGCACCTGGGGTGGATGGGATCTATCCAGTTATATTAAAGGAGGCAGCAAAGGAAGTATGCAAACCCCTAGCCATAATTATGAGAGCTTCTTTGGACTCAGGGGAGGTACCCATAGACTGGAGATGTGCAAATGTAACCCCAATTCACAAAGGAGGATCAAAGGCTGACACAAGTAATTATAGACCTGTTAGTTTAACTTCTGTTCCAGGTAAATTAATGGAGGCACTGGTTAAAGAAGCACTGCAGGATCATCTAGACAAGAATTCAGTTATAGCTCAGACGCAGCATGGTTTTGTTAAGGGCAGGTCTTGCCTGACCAATTTGATTGGATACTATGATGTAGTCACAAAAGAACTGGATGCAGGGAATAACTTTGATATTATATATTTGGATCTTAGAAAGGCTTTTGATACTGTTGCACATGGAAGACTGCTGCACAAATTGGAGCAGTGTGGCATTGGAGGCAAATTGCTGCTATGGATAAAGGGATGGTTGAGTGGCAGAAGACAGAGAGTGGTAATCAATGGACACTGCTCAACGTGGACTAATGTTATTAGTGGAGTTCCTCAAGGTTCAGTGTTGGGTCCGTTGTTGTTTTCGGTGTTTATGAATGATATTGATGATGGGATATCAAGTTTAATGTCCAAGTTTGCAGATGATACAAAGGTTGGCAGGGTCGTTAAGGACAATACTGACGCTATGCTGCTGCAACAGGATCTGGAAAGGTTGAACAGATGGGCTGAGAGGTGGCAAATGAGGTTTAACATCGACAAATGTAAAGTGCTGCATATGGGAAACAGTAACCCCAGAGCAACGTATCAACTCTGCGGTACTACACTGACAGTGGTGGAGAATGAAAAGGACCTGGGGGTAATTGTGCAGGCAGATATGAAGTTCTCTGAGCAGTGCAGATGAGCTGCAAGAGTAGCTCATGGTGTCTTGTCAATGATATACAGGAATTTTTCTAGCAGGGATAAGGAGGTGATTATTCCCTTGTATAAGGCAATGGTAAGGCCACATCTTGAGTACTGTATACAGGTCTGGAGGCCTCATTTCAAGAAGGATGTGGAGCTGCTGGAACGGGTACAGAGAAGGGCAACAAGATTAGTAAATGGAACAAAGGGTTGCTCTTACGAAGAAAGGCTTAAGTTTTGCAAATTACAGAGTTTGGAGACTAGGCACCGGCGAGGTGATCTGATAGAGGTGTATAAGGCTTTGAATGGTTTGAGCATGCTCAATGCCAATGGGATTCTTCATCTTTCTCAGAATAATCACCTCAGAGGGCATAAATTCAAATTGAGGAAGGACGGATGTCGGATAGATGTGCGGAAATTTGCCTTTGGCCAGCGGGTGGTTGGTTGGTGGAACCGACTTCCATCACTTGTTGTTGAAGTTGATAGCCTAAACAAATTTAAAGCTCAACTGGACAGGTATTTCGAATGAACGGAGGGGTGAAATGGGAGTGGGTTTTTTTTTTTTTTTTTTTTTTTGGCTGATGCTGAATAAGCTTGCTTTCTTGCATCATATGCCTCTGCTAATGCTAATGCTAGTTCAAAAACTGACTCTGTCATTGGTGCCGCAACTGTCTTTTCTTCTTTTACAGTTTCCATATCACTACTGGTTGAATGTAGCAGTTATACCGCAGAACTATACACAATAAAATTAGCCTTAGAGAATATTAACACTTTCTACAATGCTAGCAGTGTAATTTACACCAATTCCATGAGTGCAGTATCTGCATTAAATAATAAGTCTTCAATATCGCATCCCATCATAAAACAAATCTTATCCCGTTTAAATCATCTACAAAGTAAAAATCACTCAGTAAAATTTTGCTGGATCCCAGGGCATTCTGGTATCACAGGTAATGAGAGAGCAGATCAAGCAGCCGAACAGTACAACACCAGCAAAATACCAAGTGCCATATATAGATTATTTAAAGCATATTAAAAGAATATGTACTTTTCAGTAAATCTGTAGTTTTCAGTGGTCCAAAACTTGGAAATCACAATTAAACAACAAATTGCTCCAAATCAAAGAGAAACCAGAATTATGGAATTCTAGCTACAGGCAAAACAGACAGGAAGAGGTTATACCAGCGAGATTACGCATAGGGCATAGACACCCAACCCATATGTATCTGCTCGTGGGGGATGACCCACCGCTATGCATGCACTGTTCATTGCCACTTACTGTCAAACATATACTCCTATATTGTATGCATTATGCTCGTATCAGAAAAAGTGCTTTCCATTCACTGTCAAGATTACAAGAACCTATATCTCTTGTCCATATTATTGGAAATAATGCTAATCTAAATGAGCTATTCAGTTTTCTCAAGCAAATATGAATATATGAATTCCTATGATATGAAAATCGGACCGATTAAATATATAAAATTATAATACAAGAATAGGCACATTTTGGCTCCAGTTGCCCTTGTGCCCAAAAACAATCATACCAATACCAGTTAGAAGTCAGGGTAATCCCCAAAAGAGATATATTATTTTGCCTAGAAATCAGTGTGTCACCAAAGGTAAGCATAGCAGCAGAAGAATCCTTTTTGTGAGATATAAGACAAGACTGAGATTTAGAAGGATTGAAATCAACTAAGTTGTCTTTGCCCCAATGGAGAATTACCTGGAGATCGGTATTTAAGGACTTGGTAGCGGATATTCGAGAATTTTAAGCTGATTGAGCAGAGCAAAGTTTCTTAAAATGGAAAGTGGAATGCAATGTGCTATCATCGGCAAAACTATGGATAGGATTTCTAGTCAATGGAAGAGGGTCATTAATATACAAGAGGAAAAGAGTTGGGGAAAAACTGAACATTGGGGGGGGGACACCTGCATTAGTGGAGAAGTTTGAAGACAGCGAGCCATCTACTATCACCCTCAGTGAGCGATCAGAGAGAAAACTGAATAACCAATTACAAAAACCATAAGATGGAAGCTTGTTTAGAAGACCTTTACGCCAAACACAATTGAAAGCCTTTGAGATGTCAAGAGCAACTGCTTGTGTTTCACTGAACTTTTCCACTGAATTTGTCCATAAATGGGTAACATAAGCCAGAATATCAACACTGACGGAATCCATATTGGTGATTGTTAATCAGATGGAAGGTTTCTATGTAGTTTAAGAGTTGGTGGTTAATTGATTTCTCCATTACGTTAGAAAGAGTAGAAGTAATTGCAATGGGACGATAATTGCATGGGAGGGATTTGTCACCCTTTTCAGGAACTGGCTGGATATGAACAAATTTCCAAGCAGAAGGGAAAACACCTTTGGAACAAGAAAGTGAATAAAAGCAGCAAAGAACAGGAGTAAGTTCAGGAGCACAGGTTTCGAGAACTAGTGAAGAAATACCATCAGGACCTGGAACTTTCTTAGCATCAAGATTCGTCAAAATCCTTCTAACATCCTTTTGACGGAAGAGCACAGGAGGCATTGAATGGTGGGAGATGTTTTACCAAGATCATTAATACATGAGTTGGAAGAAAAGGTATAAGGTATGTTCGTGTCAGATGGCACCTGGGATTTCTCCCATCTCCGCGTGTGTTTCGCTGTATCAAGGACAGTACACTGTCAAACCAGAGACTTGAAAGTGTGTGGGCCGTGTCTGTGCAGTGTGATATGTTGTGCCCATTGTTTATCTGACTTATTGGCCGCTAGGCCCCTAGTGGGGCCCGACGTTGCCCATACCCTCCACGTGGAGGCTAGCTGGGCGTATCCAGTATCACAACAAATTGCTCTGGCGGGTTCTGCCACCTAGTTTCCTGGAATTTCAGTGGCTAGGACCTATTAAAAAAAAAAAAAAAAAAAAAAAAAAATTATGCGTTTGACCTTAATGCTTAATGGGATTGCTGTTAGGAAATCGCTGGTTGGGGTTGAACGCTAAAGTGATGTGTTAAAGGCCAAATAGGTCGGGCAAAATTTTGATGTTATTAATTTAGACATGTGAGGCTGTACGCTAGATAAAAGCTAATAGTGTAGTTTGTCTTAGAGATTTACAGGAAACCGGTAGAATTTAGACGTTGATTAGAATTTGGCGGCATTGTTAAGGGTGTGCTCGGTCCATTTAGTGAGAGAGGGAGGGAGACTGAAGACTGGGGGGAAAACAGATAGAAGAATAGGGACGATAGAATAGGCATCCCCAAAGAGGTCAGTGGAGACGAGCCCCACCAGGCGAAGTATGGGGGGGTAGGCAGGGAGGAGAGGAGACAGAGATCCGTCTCCTCCCTCCCCCTGCCTGAGGATGGGGTTTTAATTGCCAATTGCCAGTTCAGATTGCTAATGGCACGTTGGCAGCAAAGCCACAGAATGTCTTCGTCGGTGTCATGTCCAAGGAGTATTGAATCCTGTATGAAGGTCAAGCTGCCCATCCCGCTCCGGGGGTGGGATATGTTAGCAGAAGTTTGAAGACAGCGAGCCATCTACTATCACCCTCAGTGAGCGATCAGAGAGAAAACTGAATAACCAATTACAAAAACCATAAGATGGAAGCTTGTTTAGAAGACCTTTACGCCAAACACAATTGAAAGCCTTTGAGATGTCAAGAGTGACTGCTTATGTTTCACTGAACTTTTCCACTGAATTTGTCCATAAATGGGTAACATAAGCCAGAATATCAACACTGACGGAATCCATATTGGTGATTGTTAATCACCAATGTGTGTCTCTCCCACCCCCTCGCCTGGTGGGGAACCCACCAGGCGAGGGGGTGGGAGAGACACACATTTACTTCATTCATAATCTGCATTCTCACTCTACTTGCATTCTTTTTTTTTATTATTTTTTTTATAAATACTTTTTTCTTATTTTATAATTTTTTTTTTCCACATTTTATATATATATGTTTTTTTTTTTTTTTTTTTTTTTTTCACTCAACTCATTCATCTTTTTCTCACACACCAGGAGGGGATGCAATGATGTGTAGTGTAAATTTAAATACTAATTAAAACTAGGGTTAGTGTGTACTTAACTGTAGCATTTATGGTTTGTGTTCTTTTTCTCACACGCTTACACTTATTCATTCTTATTACACGCTTATTCTTCTAGCTCTCATCTTATTTATTCAACTCTTACTTTCTGCACTGCACTGCACTCTCTGGGCACCTCAACTTACTGTTATTCTTCAGTTGTGGTCCAGGCCTAGCCGCAAGTTTGTTTATTTTTTTTTATTTTTTTGCAGGCCAGGGGAGAATGCAGTGATAGTGTTTATGTGGTTAGTAAATGTTTGTTAGTACAGTATATATAAAGTGATGTAAGTTATTTTTAACTTTGTATTCTTTCAGCCAATTACATTTGCCCTTCCACTCATTCCCATTCACTCTCTCTTTCCCTCATGCTAGGTCACTCTTTCTTTCACCAAAACTGCCATTTATTCCCTTTTACCATAATTCCTAGTTCACTCAGTGCCCAGCCTATTCATTGTCTTTCATTCTCATTCATTCATTCTACATTGCATCCCTTTGCTACTAGCCTACTGATATTTTTCAGCTAATCTGTTTCCCTGGCTGCCTGTACATCTCCCTCCCCTATATGGTTACTTATTTGGCATGAGGCCCCAGGTTCCTACACATGGGAGGGTAGTCCTGGGGAGGTTTGTCATATCAGGGTGCAGAATACTGCTATCCTGACAGTTTTTAAGCCATCGTCTTTTAGCTCTGTTCTGGGGATGTCATATATTATACATTCATATAGAATGTGTGCCCAGTCTTCACTTTCACCACAGGTGCAGTTTGGGTCATCGGTCAGGCCTAAGGAGGTTTGTTTCGCCTTTAGGGAACCGTGACATGTCAATATAAATGTTGTAAAAAGTCCAGGGACATACCACTTAGGTGGCTTTGGGCTAACCATTGACACCTGTGGCAGAAACCATTTGGTAACCAGACCTCTGGTTTCCTGCTCCCACTTTGTTTGCCATAGCTCGTGGAGCTTTGTGGCTATTCTTTTTCTTTCATCATTGAAGATGTTGGTTGTATCAAAGGCTATACCCAGAAATTCTGTGGGTATGCCCTTTTTAAATCTATAATATAAGCCTCTTCTGGCTACTCCCAGGTAAAGCGGGAGAGTTCCAGCCAACAACTGTAGTGCAGGTGTGCTTACTGTGCAACATGCTCTGGTAATAGTGAGTAGTATTGGCCTTTGTATCGATTCTAATTATTCCTATTTCTTACTATGGCCGAGCGGATGAACCATGCACAGGCTCCATAGGTGATAACAGGTAGGAACATTGCACGGTATATGATTGCCAGGCTCTTTCTTTTGAGTCCCCAGTCTGCTCGACTGATCCTGGCAATCATACCTGCATAATTTCTCACTTTCTTCGCCAAGTAGATCAAATGGGGGTAAAAAAGTTAATTTTGAATCAAAGACCACTCCAAGATATTTTAGTTCTGTTACCATTTTTATAGTGGTTGTGTTAATTTTGATTTGTAGACGTCTTCTTATGTCCAAATTGCCTTTTAGAAGTATTTGTTTGGTTTTTTCAGGCGATATTTTGAGCATGTGCATTTGTGCCCACTCCTGCAGCTGCAAGAGGGGGGCATTTGATCTTTGCTCTACAACCTTTCCTTGTAAAAGGTTACTCGTGAGTAAACTTTTACAAGGAAAATCATGTCATCTGCAAAGGCCAGGCTTTCCACGGGGGGGCCCAGAAATTCGTCCAGAACAATGTTCCAAAAGAAAGGGCCAAGGATTGAACCCTGCGGGCAGCCTTTATTCTGGTGGCCAAGGACACTAGGCCACCAGAGTGAGTCAAATGCCCCAGCAAAGTCAATGGAGATTGCCAGCATATATTTCTCCTCTGTGTTTTTAACTGTTGTCAGTAGGTGGTGCATGGCATCCTCCATAGAATTTCCCTGCTTAAAACCATACTGATTGTTGGAATGCAAACCTGCTTCTGTGTAATATTGAGCTAATCTGCTATATATTAGTCTTTCATATATTTTCCCTAGTACAGGGAGTAGGGCTATTGGTCTATATGATTTGGGATCAGTAGGGAGTTTTTCAGGGTTTTTGAGGATTAATCTTAACACAGCTTGTTTCCATATTTTTGGGAAATATGGAAACAAGCTGTGTTTCAAACCAAAAACAATAAATGCCCAGGTTTTGACCTCTTAGAGGTTGAGATTATCAAAAAATTAGTAGAAATAGCACTATATAATAACCTCAACCTCTAAGAGGTCAAAACCTGGGCATTTATTGTTTTTGGTTTTAGATAGTGCTATTTCTAAGTCTTGTATAGTGAACAGAGGTTTAATATTGGCATTGTCATATTCAGTGTTTTCTTTTATAATGTCTAGCTGGGTGGGGGAATGATTTCCAGTTTCAGTCTTAATGATACTGTCTAGGATGTTATTTACAGAATCCACCCAACACAGGGTTGGGGTTCCATCTGGTTTGACAGTAGTTTGTAAGACATCTCCTCTTGGCAGCTTGTTGGTCACTATTCTGTAGACAGCTCCCCAAGGGTTATTGTTTCCAGTAGCTCCCACCAAGTGCCTCCAGCATTCCTTTTTCTTGTCTCTTATGAGGGCCGTATACTTATTCCTGAGAGTTCTATAAGAATCTCTCAGTGCATCCAACTCATTTTGTGGCCAAGATGTTCTGGCTCTTTGAAAATGTCTCCTCGCCTGGATACTCAGAAGTAGGGTATAGTCAGTTTGGGGCACCACCAGAGAACTGTCTGCTTCTTCGGTTTTTTTCCGTGAGATAGACAGGGTTGCTGTTTTTGTTAAAATGTTTGTCATAGTCAGTGCTCTTGCTCGTTTGGGCTACAGCTGCCTGATCTAGACCACTCATTTTCCTGTTTTTGCAGCTCAGCTGCTGTATGTTCTGCAAAAATCTGCCAGTTTGCCTTTTTAAGGTTATACCTTTTGATATCCAACAGAGAGTGTTGGGTTGTTTGTAATTGCCTGTTTAGTTTGAAGGAAATGGCTCTGTGATCTGATGTGGTCCAGGCTGGCTGGACACACCAGTCTGTGATTTTATAAGCTATTGAATTGGTGTCACTCTCCCACATGGTACTGCTAAAAGTTGGGAGGTTATTTGGTTGGTTTAGCACTTGAAAGGGTGAGGTAGCTATGTAGTCTGAAAATATCTGGCCGTTGTGTGTGCCTGCTCTGTCTTCCGTACGGCTATGCCATAAGGCTGACCGGCAGTTGACATCAGCACACACACTATGATATTTGCAGTAAGTAGCAAGTAGGTATTCAATAGTTGGATTTATATCTTCACCCGTTCTGGAATATAGTGAAATAATATAAAACTGTCCTACAGTACTGGTGATATGGGCACACACCTCCCACTGGGGAGCAGAGGTGACCTACCTTTGTGAGTGTAAGGTCAGTATTTTTAACTACTATTGCTATAGAAGGGACACCTGAGGTGTATTCTATTATTTTATAGCCTCTTGGGTATCCCTGAACCCTACCCATATGTGTGTAGAGTTCCTGGAGTACCAAGATATCTATATTATTTTCTTCCAATTTGAGTTTGATCTGATCTACAATGGCTCTTGCTCTTTGAGCATTCAATTGGACAAGATTGGGCAACAAGATTAGTGAATGGAACAAAGGGGTGCTCTTACGAAGAAAGGCTTAAGTTTTGCAAATTACAGTGTCTGGAGACTAGGCACCAGCGAGGTGATCTGATAGAGGTGTATAAAGCCTTGAATGGTTTAAGCATGCTCAATGCTAATGGGATTCTTCCTCTAGCTCAGAAAAATCACCTGAGAGGGCATAAATTCAAATTGAGGAAAGACAGATGTAGGATAGACGTGCGGAAATTTGCCTTTAGCCAGCGGGTGGTTGGTTGGTGGAACAGACTGCCATCCCTTGTGGTGGAGGTTGATAGCCTAAATAAGTTTAAGGCTCAGCTGGACAGGTATTTTGAACGAACAGGGGGGTGAAGTGGAAGTGGGTTTTTTTTTTTTTTTTTTTTTTGTTTTGGCTGATGCTGCATAAGCTTGCTTTCTTGCATCAAATGCCTCTACTAATGCTAAAGATTTAGAGCCCTAGTCACATTCACATTTTCAATCTGGCCCATAGTTGGTTCTAGATTGAATAAGTTTTGCCATTTTTTTATAACTGGGGCATTTATCATCCCTGATACTATGTGTAGTAAGTCAGCCGTGCTGCCTTGCAGCTAGCACATTTTGGCTGCTTGAGACTTATTTTTGCAATTTTTGTAATCATGGCCAGTTACTGCACAGTGACCACAAACAGGTTCTTTCTGACTGCAGTCTCTGGCAATGTGGCCATATTTATGGCAGTTAAAGCAACTTTGGATAGCGAAGTTGTTGTTGTTTTGGTTTTTAGGAGCATTAGCAACTAAGGCCATATTGCTCCGGGATATGCGGTGGTCATTCCCTGACCTTTCCGCATCCTCCATATTTGGTGGTGACGGGCTCGAACCCCGGTCTAATCAAGAAGCATGTGCTACGCACTACTGCTCCTTCCCACCTGGCTACGGAGGCGCCGATAGGGAAGTGTTCTCTAAATCTGTGACTGGTCCAGGCAGCATAGATTCTCTGTTGTCTCTGCAATACCTTCCAAATTTTTGGTGTAATTTCTGCAATTATGTTGAGTTGTCCATTCCTTTTGTTTTTTGTTGCTCTTTTCAGCAGGAATTCAGCAGCAAATTCATCTATTGTCATTTCATTGTTAAAGTTTTTGAAGTAGATATCCATCATGAATTCTTTTTCTTTACTGACACAAGTACATCAAAGATTATAATATTATAAGCCCAGTTTTTCCATCTCGGGATGGTTTTCTATTTTTCTTAGATCTTCTTTGCTTGCTACCTTGATCAGGACTCCATTATTCCTGATTTTCTGCATGTTGTTTATCTTTATTTCTCTCAGATGAGGCCTCAGCTTTGTTACCACAGTGTCCTTAACTGCCTCACTGGTTTTATGAGTAGAGTCACTTTTTGCTTTCCGAATAATAATGTTGCTTTCCTTGTTTATATTAGGTTGCTTAGTAGCTATTTGTTCTGCTTTAGTTATGTCCTGTTTGCCATTAACCTTTGCACATTGGGCATAGGTTAATGTGTTCATTATTTTATAGTTGTTCTTCTCCTCAGTTGTAACCTCTAATTTTGATTTTAACACTTGGTTCTCTGTGTTTAATTCAATCAGGCACTGCTCAAGCAGTGACCAACAATTCACTATCTGCAGCCTAATTGCAGAAGTAATCCTGCTGGTTTGCTTGTGCATATATTCTTCTAGATACACTCTGGTTTCCTTTGCCTGTTTGATAGGGGTAGTCTAGCTTTAGTTCTTCTGTCTTTTGTTGCATCTCTGGAATTTCTATAGTTTCTTGATTTTTTCCTTTCCTGCCCTTCTTAATACTGAGGAGGCCAGCTATCCAGTTCATTACCATTTTCCTCATTAACAGGGGCTTTCTCCCTGAGCACTCTAGCTTCATTTTCAGAGGAGTCTTTTAGGTCATTGTCCAGAATTTTGTCATTATTTGATTTTTCAGCCATAATTTCTGCATTAAATTCACTTTCGTATAAATAAGTCAATTTCTGATGTTTTAAGTAGTGGTTTGAGGTACTTATTTCCAGAGTAGGCCCACTAGAAATCAGAAATCGCGATTTTCCAGTTTTGGCAAGAAACGCCTGTAGACAAAGAAAACTATCTTATAAACTAAGTATAAGTTAATTCTGTCAGTACTATTATATTTTCCATACAAAATAACCTTATGACTCCCAGGTAGCAAGTACAGCTTGTCTGGCATATCTAAGAGAATGTCTGTGACAACCTCAAGGACCACAGTATTCCAAGTGTGATCTAACAATAGCCTTATATAATGAGATTATAATGTCCTTATCTCTACTAGCAATTGTTCAATAAATCATCAATAGAACACCATGGGCCTTCCTTGCAACCTGTCTACAATGCTTGGAGAACTTTGTCTGACCAGCATCGTAACAACCAAGTCCCTTTCCTCCAGTATTGACTTTAGTTCAACTCCACCAAGTGTATACGTTATTTTGGGGTTACTCTTCCCAGGTGTAATACCTTACACTTTGCTGGATTAAAGCATAGCTGCCATTTTTCTTACCATCGCTGAAGTCTGTCTAGGTCACGCTGAAGAAGCTGTGCTTGGTGGTAATCATTAACTACTCTACCAATCTTTACATCATCTGCAAATTTAGACATCACGTTCTCTACCCCTTCAGCGATGTCATTTTTGAAAATTAAAACAACAGAATGCTGATCCTTCAGATTGATTGGATTCTCCCTCTTGCTCAGATTACAGATCTAAGGTGAGCATAGATTCAAATGGAGTAAAGACAGTTACAGAATAGATGTACAGAAATTTGCCTTTAGCTAGTGGGTGGTTGATAGTTGGAACAAACTTCCATCTGTTGTAGTGGAGGTCAAAAACTTAAATAAGTTCAAGGCAGTACTAGACAAGCATTTGGAGTGAATGGATGGGTGAAATGGGAAAGTTTTTTTTTTCTTTTTTGGCTGATGCTATAGAAATTTGCTTTCTTGCTTCATATGCCTCTACTAATGTTAATGCTAACAGGATACATGCAATTTACTTGTTTTGCACTGATGCCTTATATCTTAGTTGTCAGAACAAAAGCAAACAAACAAATAATATAATCTAATAAAAATAACAGTACTTAATGTATAAAAACAGGAGAAAATTAACATGACAGTAGATGCGTAAGTTATATAGGTATAAAAAACATCAGCAGATAACAGTGCCTAACATGGAGTTCCTATTGTCTTTCACTGGCTAACAAGCAATGTGTTATTTGCTTATTAAATTGACAAACAAGAGAAATTTTGCATTCAGATAGTAATCAACTTATGAAATTTCTATGTTTTGACTATGGTGTTCACATTTGCCTATCGAATAAAGAATATAATACCCTATGGAGAAGATAAAACCTTAGGTGAGATTAGTTATATTCATGAAATAGTAAATACCTCACCCTCATGTAATACATAGTTAAGTTACCAAATATGAACAATTATTATAGTGCTTTGTCTGGATATATTCCTTTTACACAGCTATTGAATGGAGAAGATAATTAGCTACTGATAGCCAGAGGTGGATTTTCACATCTTGGAAACAAACCTAATATGCACATTTCCATTGTCAGTCTTGCTGTTTCTGTTAGAGTCGAACAATGAATTCACATTCCATTTCATTAGAAGTTTTCCAAACTAATGGAAGACAAGCACAACTTCTTGTTTAAACAGAGGTTATAATATCTCTTAAGGTTCAATTTGATTAATATAAATCACAGACAAAACTTCAAAAACATGCTGGCTTAAGGATAACAAATGTATAATATTACTGAGGAACAGTTACCAAGGAACCCTCCCTTCTTTCTGTGTGTGTGTGTGTATGTGTGTCAGGAAGTATTCGGAGTGACATATACATAATAAGGATGAATCTGATATTTTAGCCCTAGATTTTCCTGTTTATGTATAATGCAAATATGAAGTAAAAATATTTCTAGAATTAAGACATGATGAAAATTTATAGTCTTCCAAACAATTTCATGACTTTCTTGTTCAGTAAATATTGAGTTAATATTTTATTTTCTCTGTTACTCTTCCTGTAGTCATCACATAGCAGGTGTGCTATGTGTTACAACAACCCACAGTGAGACACTCGTGCTCAGCGGATCTGAGATTGGAGTAGTCATCGCAGCAAGGTTAGACACAGGACAAGTAATGCAAAGACTTGAAAATCATCGTGGAGTGATCAGCTGTGTAGCAGTTAATACTGGGGATGATATATTTGCCACAGGTAACTTTCTTTTTAACACACTTTTATAACTACTACTAATTACAGACTTCCTCT
This sequence comes from Mastigoproctus giganteus, assembly GCF_048544385.1. NCBI lineage: Eukaryota > Metazoa > Arthropoda > Arachnida > Uropygi > Thelyphonidae > Mastigoproctus > Mastigoproctus giganteus. Next base: position 84,042,063 of record NC_143582.1, on the reverse strand, counting down.
CTATCCTGTCAGTAGCAGTGCATATCATTACGTTTGTCCTCTAATGGAGGTTGTGATGCCCAACATTCATGACATGTCTGTAGATACCATGCACTGCTATCCTGGAATTGAGTTCAGAAATGATCATAAAAATTAGATATAGCATTCATTTTTTTGTCAAAATATGTGCTTAGTCCAGGTTCTGTAAATTGTAACATCTGGACTAGTCACCTGTGAATACTCCTAATTGAAGTGGTTAAAGATTTAAATGGATCAAGTTTCTTACATCAACACACATAAGGGGATATATATTGAAAAAGGATGGTTGAACTATAGATATGCGAAATTTTCTTTAAACTAGAAAGAAATTGATTGTTGGAACAAACTTCCATCTTGTGTTGTGGAAGTAGGTAGTTTGAATAACTTAAAGAAGGATTAGACAAATTGTTAGAAGGAATGTATAGATGGGGTTTTTTGTTTATTTTATTTATTTATTTCCTTTTGGCTAATGTTATAAGCTAACTTCCTTGCATCATTTGTCACAACTAATACTAAGTGTTCCAACAAGCTTGACATTAAGATCTCCACAGACAATTGTATCAATGTTTTGATTTAATGTCTATGAAGCACCATAAATACATTTCATATCCCCCCCCATCCTCTGTGCACTCATTTTTGCAAGTGAACAGTAGATAGTTTGCTTACAATTAAGAATCCCACCTCTACCCAATTTAAAAATTAATGACTCGCTCCTGAAACCTGCCCCAGACAAGAGGCAGGTTTTTGAAGTGAGTCGTTAATCTATATCATTAGTAAATGTTGATAACAGCAAAGGTCTCAAAACCGAACTCTGTAGGAACCACTCCAATTGGCATACTACTCATACTCTGTTTTCTGCCACTCAAAACTTTTTATCAACTTTAATATCGTACCTTAATTCATACTGTACCAGTTTGCTCAAAAGACATGAAACATTCTCATATTTTTACATATGAGACTGCCACAAGCCTTCCTAAAGCCAAAATAAATTACATTAAAATTATTACTTTAGTCCAGTTGTTTCATGGATCTTGCAGCTTCCTTCAAAATAAGTATAGGTGCCTTGTTTACTTTTACATGATAATTTCTCACCTAATTTATTTTCAATGATCATAGAATCATTAAGTTTGCCATAACTGCTACTCTGAATGGTGGATTATTCAGTTTTATACTCCTTCAAAAATACTGACACAAAACATTTCTTTGTTTTTCTCTAGCAGTTCATTCTGTTACCCACTACTAATTAAAGGAAATGCTAGCAGAAAAAAGCTGAATAATATAATAACTGCTGGCCTAATTTAGGCCTATTTTAATTATTCCATTTTTACTGAATCACAAATGGAAAGGTGCCTCCGTAGCCAGGTGGGAAGAAGCAGTAGTGCGTATCACATGCTTCTTGATTAGACCAGGGTTCGAGCCCGTCACCACCAAATACGGAGGATGCGGAAAGGTCAGGGAATGACCACCGCATGTCCTAGAGCAATATGGCCTTAGTTGCTAATGCTCCTAAAAACCAAAACAACAACAAATGGAAAGAATTTTATTTAGAAATGGAAAGAATTATTTGCTGTTGTTTTTGGACGTTAATGATTGCTACAGACTTTTCAGAACTTGTCTTGCATACAGACCACTGTACACTCATTTTTTTGTTTTTCTCATGTGATAAATATATATTTTGTAATGCTGAGCATGAATATGACTTAAAATTTTCCTTATTATGTTTGATTTTTGAGAAGATTAACATTTTTGCTTTGCTTGTTTATTATCTTGTAAAAATCTTTTACAGGATTTTAACAAAATGTGAATTTTAAATGTTTTCAGCCATGATTTCTGCTTATATGTTCCACACCACATTCCTGCTTCCCTCATAAGTATCCAGCAGTAATCAGCAGTCACATTTGGACTTCACTTGCCTTCAGGAGTTGGTCAACAAACCTTTATAATTTGCTGATTTGCCCTTTGATTTCCTAAAATGTTTTGGCCAAGTTCCTTGAAAGACATTCCATGCTCCTTTTTTATATCCATTGAAGGTGTTTTTGTCAAAAGAAGTTGCCTTTCATTAACATTTGGAGACCAATAAATAATCCCTCTTTTAACTTCATGTCACTGTGTTCACAAAATTTTTGTTTCAAGTATTGAAAGCTACATCTTTTTCTAATTTGATATGAAGAGAGTGGCAATAAAATATTTTCTCTATCAACCAGTGGTGAATGGTAAATGCTCTTCTGTCTGGGAATATATGGCATTCCAGACAACATAATGGGAAGCACTTGCTCTTCTGTCTCATTCGTAAAAGAAACAGCAAAAATTTGTGGAACTAAGTTGCAACCCAGTAAAAATGTAAAAAAAAGATTTTCCAGTTATATCTTGTGTAATTTTTTTGAGGAGAATTCCATATTTTCAAAGGTTTCCTTTAAAAAGATAGCATTTCCAGTTGCTATTAACAGATTCTCTGTAGTCTATATTTGAGAGAATGGATCTCATAAGATGTAATTTTCAGACAACCAATTCGTTTGAATAGCTGCCTAAAAGTAAAATACTAGAATTAGTAGCTAAAAGTGACCACTTGTACTTTTGAAATGAGCTGTAAATCAGAACGAACCTCCAGATTTTATTCCATACACAAGCAAAGAACTTCATAGTATGAACTAGAGCTATAATACTCAATATGTTCTACATTGATATCAATATTTGTAAAGGAATAAGTGAAGGTTACCTCAATATGATACTCTCCAGAAATTAAAATGAAAACTCGTACATTACAGTAAGAAATAATTAAAGATCAATTTAACGCAATTAAAAATTAAGTAAAAAATTTATTCATTTTATTTTTAATCATTGTTAATTATTTCTTACTAAGGAAGCAAAAACGTTTTGCAATTTTTTTTTCGTTAAATTAATTTTTTACTTAATTTTTAATTATTTTTTACTGTAATGTAAGATTTTCAATTTTTTATTTGTTTTCATTTTAATTTCTGGAGAGTATCATACGGAAGTGTTCTGTGTATCATATTGAGGTAAACTTCACTTATTCCTTTACAAGCAAAGAACAAATAAAACTATGCACTAAGCCTTTACAGCCTGAAAGAAGATTAAGAGTTAACCAGTAAAACAATTTAATTACAAATATATACAAAATATCTTTGATTACAAAATATTTGTAAGGGTTAACCAGTAAAACAATTTAATTACAAATAGATACAAAATATCTTTGATTACAAAATATTTGTAATCAAATATATTTTGTATCTATTTGTAATTAAATTGTTTTACTGGTTAACTCTTAATCTTCTTTCACCATGGATCCCAGTACAACAGGCCCATTTGTCCTTTACAGTCTATTATTTATAATAAATGAAACTCAAGCATGGCTGCAAATAGTAGAGTTCAGTCAGTGTGCTGATATCAAGCAGTTATTAATTTTATGTGTCCTTACTTTTACAGCACTCATGCATTGCCTTATGGGATAAACACATTCAACACATCACTTGAGTGCCTTTAATGCCTATATGCAACAGCAAATGTTTTAAACTACATTTTGATGAATCTCTAAAAAGCCTCCATTCTTCAGGCCAAGAGCATTCATTAAGCCATCATGACCACTGCAGAAATCAAGGTATCTTTTGTGGCATAAGGATAAACTATATTAATTCCTCTGGCAGCTGTTATATCCAAATATAGTTATGTATGATGCAAGAAAATTCTGGTCTTATAATCTGGAACCTAAAATTTTAGCTTGATTCTTAAATCTTTCAAGTCTTGAGTCAGTTCATTTTAACACCACTTGAATAATCAAATGAGGTTAACACTCTTGGGGTGGCATACATTCTTCCTTGTGAAGATAAATAACACTTACATTTCTTATTTATCTTCACCTGAAGTCAATGTTTGAGGAGTATTAGGAATTGGTATGCCACAATACGCTGTTGGCTACATTGCAGAAAGCAGATATTCAATCCTCTTCTTACTTATTGGCAACATGATGCAAGGAAACAAAGCTTATGTAACATCAGCTTTACCCATAAGATAAGGGGTTGCTCTTACCAGGAAAGGCTTAAGTTCTGCAAATTGCAGCATCTGGAGACTAGGCACCTGCGAGATGATCTGATTGAGGTGTATAAGGCCTTGAATAGTTTGAGTAACCTCAAAGCTGGTGGGCTTCTTTCTCTTATTCAGATTATACCACTTGATGGGGCATAAATTCAAATTGAGGAAAGAGAGTTGTAGAATAGATGTGCAGAAATTTGCCTTTAGCCAGCAGGTGGTTGATTGCTGGAACAAACTTCCATCTGTGGAAGTTGATAGCTTAAATAAATTCAAGGAAGAACTGACAAACTTTTGGAATGAATGGATGGGTGAAATGAGAAGGGTTTTTTTTTTTTTTTGCTGATGCTGTATAAGCAAGCTTATACAGCATCAGCAAAAAAAAAAACCCTGCCATATATTAGCATTAGCCTCTACTAATGCTAATATATGACAGAGTATAACTCAAAAACAGTGTATAATTGATATCAAAATTAAAAGAAAGATGAATTAGATATTTGTAGAATGTTTCAACATTGTGATTATATTAAAATTCTTAAGTCATAGCTTTACTTCTCTGGTGAAACCTACAGGGTCAAGAAACATGTCTAAATTTGATTTATTTACAATAGCTAGTGAGCTCAAAAACAGACAAAGTTTTACCAAATTCCATCTTATATTTTATTGAGAACAAATTAAAATAAAGTGCTTTTGTGGGAATGTTAAAAGTTAAGTCTGATGTGTGACCAATGTCTAGCATGTTGTGATGGAACAAGTTATATAAAATAATTAATTTTATTAAAACACATCTGTTGTATACAAAACTTTTGGACACATGAAGAGAATTAACTGGAACAGAATACCAAGAAGAATGTTTGAGATGAAAATGGACAAGAAAAGGCCAAGAGGAAGACCCCGAAAAAGATGAAGAGATCAGATTAGGGCAGGTGTGGAAATAAAGGGAATTTAGTGGGAGAGAATAAGATAAGATAAGATAGAAAAAGATGGAAGACTTTGATTCATCTGACCCGGCCCTAGATTTATACAGTAAGGAAGATTTGTTGTATAATGGTGAGAAAGAAAATCTTTATAAATAAAATCTCTTCTGAAAGATAAGGGGCACCATCAGGTCCCAATATGACTTGAATAAACTTTTGTTGTATCCTCTCCAGGACTTTAATATTGGTGGTACTACCTGGAAACCAAATAGCTCCTTCCAGTATAGGAAGAACAAGAGTAACATACAGGTAATGCCGTATTCTTATATTTTTAAACAGAACTGAAAATCTCTGAATTAAGCCTAGCATTTTGTAGGCCAGTCTAAAAATTTGTGCAATGTGAGCATTGGAAATGTATATAATCCTATATATTATTGACAGAACTACCATAAACCATTCTAGCAGCCTGTTTGCACACCTCTGAGAATTTCTGTCAGCATGTACAATTACATCAAGGTCTTTATCTTTATCAACTATTTTGAGTTTGGCACTACCCAAATAGTATGTTATTCCATATTATTGCTACCCAAATAAAATGCAGACTACCTCTTCCTGAACACAAATTACAGCTGAAACACTATCTTATAACTCCCACCAATAAGTGTGCCTCCTGGGCTTAATCTTTATTGAAAAATATAACACACATTCTAACTCTCTGCTTGCAAACCATTAGCATTATTAGTGGCATATGATACAAGAAAACAAGCTTATACAGCATCAGTCAAACAAAAAAAATCACTTCGCATTCACCTATCCATTTGCTCCAATCGCTTCTTTGTTTCCCCCCATCAATCTCACTGCTCTTCCTCTGTCTCCTTCCAGCAGCTCTACATTCTTCCTAAAATGCGGCCTCCCGACCTACATGCAGTACTTGAGGTGTGGCCTGACCATTGCCTTATACAAAGGGATAATCACCTCCTTGTCTCTGCTAGCAAAATTTCTGTATATCATTGACAAGACACCATGAGCTACACATTTAGCCTGTCTGCACTGCTCAAAAAACTTTATATCTGACTGCACAATAACCCCCAGATCCTTTTCATTCTCTACTACCCTGAGCGTAGCACCACACAAGAGGTAAGTTACTCCAGGGTTACTGCTACCTATATGCTGTACTTTGCATTTGTCAATGTTAAACTTCAGTTGCCACCTCTCAGCCCATCTGTTCAACTTTTCTACATTCTGTTGCAACAGCATACCATTGTTGCTGTCATTAACAACCCTTCCAACCATTCTATCATCTGCAAACTTGGACATTAAGCTTGATGTATCTTCATTGATATCTTTGATAAATATAGAAAACAACAATGGGCCCAACAATGAAACCTGGGGAACTACACTAATAACAATTGTTCACAAAGAGCAGTGTCCACTGATTACCATTCTCTGTCATCTCCCACTCAAACATCCTTTTCCATAGCAGCAACTTTCCCTTAATGCCATACTGCTCCAATTTGTACAGTAGTCTTTTATGTGCAACAGTATCAAAAGCTTTCCTGAAATCAAGTATATGATATCAAAATAATTTTCTGCATCCAGTTCCTTTGTTATACATCATAGTATCCAATCAAATTAGTCAGGAAAGATTTCCCCTTAACAAACCCATACTGTGCCTGAATTATAAATATAGTCTTGTCTAGATAATCCTGCATTGCTTCTTTACCCAGTGACTCCATTACTTTCCCTGGAAAACAGAAGTAATTCTTTGCATCCAGCTTATGAAGGCATAGCCACTTCAAATATCGATCTTGGGAAGGTCACTCTTGGGAAGTCACTCTCCTATGGCCTGATCCAGGTCTTCTTTTCACATCGCCGGTTTCACACTTTAATTTTAACACCCGGGATACTGTTGACTGGTGGCAGCCTACATTATTTGCAATAGAACACGGAGAAAGCCCTTCCTGGGACAGAGCAACAGCTACAAGTTTTTCCTTGGTGTCAACTGAACATATGGAGCAATGCTTACACCTCCACAAAACATAATACTAATGAGGTGTATACCCTTCCAATGCAGTATTTATAGAAATGGCTGATGCAATACTTCAGGGGACTTAGAGGGGGAACAGGTATTCTATGTTATTAGACACTCAGTCTAAAACACTGATGGATCCAATATCTTTCTATTACAGAAGATTTAGGAGAAGTTCTGTTGGCCTGCCTCCCTAAAATCCACTCATGCACACCTCCTCTCGATGGTCAGCGTGAAGAGGAAAAGACCAAACCCTTCAGCATATGACAGCACGACGATACAAACAGCCCTCAGTCCCCAGCGGCTTTCACTCCCCCTCTTACAGCAGCGAAAGGATCAGAGTGGAAGCAGAGGGTGCTAAGAATCTCTGGGTACGACCAGGCTGCCATTCATGGAAACTGAACTTGGCCCGTTACAACGTAAGATTGCTCATCGGTGAAGACAGAATATTAGAGCTTTTTTTTTTTTTTTTTTTTGTTAGTTGTTGGCGCATCGGCTTCTGTGGCCGTAATGCACCTTTGGGTTGCTAGGCAGGCACTTTACCCACCCGGCTAGCCCAGTCGGCAATATTAGAGTTGGAAAAGGAACCAGAAAATGTGAATTGGAATATCATCGGTTTGGTTGAAACAAGAAGAAGAAATGAATCACTTATAAGTTTATCAAGTGGAAATCTGCTGTACACCAATGAAAACAGTGAAAGGAGCGAAGGTGGAGTTGAGTTTCTGGTCCATAAAGATATAAAAAACAACATTTTGGAATTCAAAAATACATCGCCAAGGGTGTCAAGACTAATACTCAAGATTTCTAAGAGGTACAAGCTAAAGGTTATAATAATTTATGCACCAATTTCGAGCCATGATGATGAAGAGGTTGAATAAATGTACACTGAAATTGAGAGTCTTCTAGATGAGCAGAAAACCCGCTTCAATGCTAAGGTTGGTAAAAGACAAAACAGCACAGAAAGGGGAACTATTGGAAATTTTGAAATTGGTGAAAGAAATGAAAGACTTGTGGAATTTGGTGAATCTCAAGGATTGTCAGGAATGAACCCTTTTTTCAAGAAAAGGGTGAACAGAAAGTGGACATGAAAGAGTCCAAATGGATTAACAACTAATGAAGTCGACTTCATCCTCACTAACAGAAGATATATCATGAATGATGTTACCATCCTGAATAAGGTAAATGTTGGAAGTGATCACAGAATGGTAAGATGCACACGTGATATAGATGTAGGAAAGAAAAAAACTGACTCGAGTAAATAATACAAAGGTCTTATTTCAATACTAGACAAAGAAATTAGCAAATTTAAAATCGAGAAAGGAGTTCGACAAGGAGACACAATATCTCCGAAGCTGTTTACTGCTGCCCTTGAGGAAGCTTTCAGAAGATTAGACTGGTCGCAGAAAGGAGTCAATGTGAATGGAGAGTACCTAAACCATTTATGATTTGCAGATGACATTGTGGTCATAAGCACGATCCCAAAGAATTTGAGGAAAATCTTAATCATTTATGCACAGTTAGTAAGGATTTTAAAGTAATGATGAACAAGTATGCCACAGACATACTGATTGAAGGAGCAGTAATTGAAAAGGTGGAGTCATATACTGATCTGGGACAAGTTATTAGCTGTAATAATGATAAATGGCTGGAAGTCAAGAGAAGAATAAATTTTGGATGGATAGCACTCAGGAAATATAGTCACATACTGAGGAGCAGTATCCCAGTTTGTCTGAAATGTAAAATAATGAACCAATGTATACTCCCCACCATGACTTATGGAAGTGAAACTTGGGCACTCACCAAAAAAATGGAAGAGAAGCTGAGAACTACACAGCGAAGAATGGAACGAATTATATTGGGAATCAGACTGTTAGATAAGAAAAGAAACACATGGATTAGGCAGCAAACTCAAGTAAAGAACATTCTTATCAAAACTAAAGAACTAAAATGGTCTTGGGCAGGACACATAGCTCGAAGACATGATGACAGATGAACTAAGAAAACCTGGAAGACAACGGTGGAGATGGATAGATGAAATTCACGAGTTTGTGGGTAGTAAATGGATGGCCATTGCACAAAAAGAACAAACTGGAAAGTTGCTGAGAGGCCTTCTCCAGGATTGAAAATGGCTGATGATGATGCAATACTTTGCAGTTATTGTCTGATGCAACAGAAGCATTATCTGACGCAATACCTTTGCTTTGTGACAAACAAAATGACTGTAATCAAACAATATCTTATATGTTTCAATACAAATGTTACTTTTTTTAAGGTCATGCAGGTTTTTTTGTCAGCCACTGTATTTTAGCATTAGCATACGATGCAGGAAAGGAACGGAAAAAAAAAAAAAAAAAAAAACCATTTCACCTCTCCATTCATTCCAAATGCCAGTCCAGCTCAGCCTTAAATTTATTTAGTATATCAATTTCCACAACAAAAGATGGAAGTCTGTTCCACCAATCAACTACCTGCTGGCTAAAGGCAAATTTCTGCACGTCTTTCCTCAATTTGAATCTTTGCCCCTCCAGGTTCTTAATCTGAGCAAGAGATAGAATCCCATTAGCATTCAGCTTGCTCAACTCATTCAAGGCCTTAAACACCTCAATCGGATCACCTCGCAGGGGCTGGCCTACTCTCCAGGCATTGCAATTTGCAGAACTTAAGCCTTTCTTGATAAGAGCACCCTTTTGTTCCTCTCACCAATCTTGTTGCCTTTATTTGTATTCATTCTAGCAACTCTATATCCTTCCTAAAATGAGGCCTATACACAGTACTCTTAAGTGTGGCTTGACCATTGCCTTGTATAATGGGATAATCACCTCCCTGTCCCTTCTAGCAAAATTCCTATATATAACATTGACAAGACTCCATGACCTGCCCTGGCAGCCCATCTGCACTGCTCGCGAACTTCATATTTCACTGCACAATTACTCCAGGTCTTTTTCACTTCCCTAAGTGTAGTACCACACAGTTGGTACGTTTCTCTTCGGTTTTTGCTACCCTATGCAGTACTTTGCATTTGTCAGTGTTAAACTTCGGTTGCCACTTTTCAGCCCATTTTCCCAATTTCTCTATATCCAGTTGTAGTAGCATACTGTCTTTACTATCATTAAGAACCCTGCCAACCTTTGTATCATCTGCAAACTTGGACATTAAACCTGATATACCTTCATTAATATCATTGATAAATATACAAAACAAGAATGGGCCCAACACCTAACCCTGGGGAACTCCACTAATAACATTTGTCCACGAAGAGCAGTGTACATTGATTACCACTCTCTGTCGTCTCCCACTCAACCATCCCTTTATCCATTGTAGCAACTTACCCTTAATTCCATACCTCTCCAATTTGTACAGCAGTCTTCCAAGTGCAACAGTATCAAAAGCTTTCCTTAAATCCAAGTATATGATATCAAAATTATTTTTGGCATTCAGTTCCTTTGTGACCACATCATAGTATCCAATCAAAAAGACCTCCCTTTAACAAACCCATGCTGTGTCTTAACTGTTACTGCAGTCTTCTCTAGATAATCCTGCAATGCTTCTTTAACCAGTGATTCCATTATTTTCCCTGGAACATAAGTTAAACTAACAGGTCTGTAGTTACTTGTGTCACCTTTTGAGCCCCCTTTGTGAATTGGTAATACATTTACACACCTCCAGTCCATGTGGACCTCCCCTGAGTCCAAGGAAGCTCCCATAATTTTGGCTAAGGGTTTTTCTCGTAGTCTGCCTTAGCTTGCCTAACCTGGTTTTGTGACTTGATTACAGACTAGTTTATATCTGCCATAGGCTTCTATGTCACCTGATACTTTATATGCATCCCATACATTTTTTTTCTCTGCCACGAGCCTCATTAGTTCATCTGACATCCATTTAGGCCTAAACCTTGAACGGTATTTCTTGGTTGGAATGGAAAGCCTACTAGCCTACAAAATTTTAATTCCCTGAAGGCTTCCCATTTAGAATTTAACATTGGTAACATCATCAGTTGATCCCACTGTACAGAATTTAAAAACTCTCTGAGCCCCCCTGTAGTCACCTTTACGAAAGCAAAAGCCCTTCCCTTTAGCCTTGATGGTAGTTACATCTTTAAGTAATTTCCACATCAGTACATTGTGATCACTGTCACCTAGTGGTTCCTTTATCTGCAAATTCTTAAGGCATGAATAATCAGATCAAGAGTATCTCTCCCTCTGGTCGCCTCTCGGACATGTTGCTGAAGAAAACAGTCATCCAATAAATCCACAAAAGTCTTGCTAGTGTGGGAGTGACCAATCCAAAAGTTCCAGTCAATATCTGGAAAGTTAAAATTCCCCATTAAAAGACATTCGGATTTACTGGCCCACTCTATTTCTCTGCACAATTGCTCATTATACTCATCAGATTCATATGCCTATAACACACACCTACTCTCATTTTTCCTTTCCCAGTGATTATGTCATACCAAACAGACTTAACATTGCATTGTCCACCAACATCAATTGGATGCACTTCCTTAGATTTTTGTGTTTCTTAACTAACAGCATAACCTCTCCTCCCTTCCTGTCCTGTCTATCCTTTCTGTACATATTGTACTCCCCAAATTCCAATTCTGCATTGATTATGTCTGTATGACACCACGTCTCTGATATCCCAACAATATCTGCCTTTGATGTCTTGACTAGCACTTCAAGCTCATCATATTTATTAACTATACTCCTAGCATTGGTATAAATGCAAGTATACATGCATCTGTTTCTACTCTTAGTTACCCTAACACAGCCTATTTATTTATTTGTTCCACTAAGACTCCCAGCAGTCCTGGAAATCACCATTGCCTTGCTTTTCTGGCTGCTCTCATTCTAATAGAAGCAGTGCAACAATCACTTTTGCCTCTGCTTGCGGCCACTGTTAACCTTTTAGTCTGTGTATCCCCACAAGCTAGCAGTTTTCTGACCCACCTAACACTGCCTCGATAGCATCAGCAAATATTCTTGCACCCTTTCTATTTAAATGTACCCCATCCCTGTAGAAGCAGTCTTCCCTGTCAACAAGCATAGACCAGGCTGAATAAAATTCTACCCCTTGAGCCTTGCACAATCTCTCCTGGGCCAAATTGATCAAGAAGGCTCTCATCATATACTCCCTCCTATTGTGTCTGGGAAGAATTGCAGACACTTTCATATTCAACCCATGACGGTCTGCTGACGAGGCTAGTAGGGGCCAGACGTGTTCAAAGCTGCTAAGTGGATTTTTCTTATTTATTGATTTGAAATTATTGTTTTTCTAAAACTTTTGATTTAAATTTAGTAGTATAGCATTATTTTGTGATTTTCTGATTAATTTGGTGTATTTATTCTTTACTTGGCCTTGCAATTGCATAAAAGTATCGGTAAGGCCATATTTAGCTGCTTATTGAATATTTTTTACATCAAATTATTTTTTGTAAGTAGCTTATAGACCTAGTAAGGATCGTTAGTTTATTCTGAATTGAGACAGAGAGATTTGAAAGTTAATTAATACTTAAGTGTCCATAGATTTACCGTTCGTAACTTCCCGCCTTTGTCTTTGTCATACGATCGTTATATATCGAACCTAGATAGCGTTAGTATAGTATAGGTTATAATATTTTCAGTGATCGGTAAAATCTATTAAACTTGTTGAACTTCGTTGGCATTTAAATTGTACTTTTAACTAAATACATATACCAACTCAGATTACAAACGTAACATAATTAATTAATACATAACTGATACGGAAGTTATATAAAGGGAACTCGGAGATAATTAATACTTGACACTAACAAATATATATCCCATTATAACTGTGTTGGGAGATAAGTTAGGGTTATAAACTGAAATTGAAATTTCATTTAAATTAAAAGAAATCATGACTCAGACCAGAGCAGCAAAACAAAAGGCTCAAGCTAATGGAAGTGCTGTGGCTCAGAGGAGAACTGAGGGGGACAGTTGCCTTCTGAATCACAGCCTTTTAAAATGCACAGCTTGCATGATGTTTATGGAGCATTCAGGTACGGGACATAATATTGCCATGGCGGATGTCTTTGTGTGTGCGAAATGCAAGGAGTGTATCGAAATCAGGCAACAACTCAGCGTTCTTATGGGCCTATATGAGAGCTTGAAGGACAGGGTGGATGCCCTCGAAGGAACTAAATTGAGGGGCCCATCAAGCTCTCAGCTGCCCACATCAACGGCAGAGCTTGCACTTGGGCATCGCGTGACACAGTGACAACCCCCAAGGCAGAATGCGATGGTCCCAAAGGAACTAGTAGTTGTTGGTGACTCTATTTTCAGGGAAACGGGGAACGTGCTTTGTAAAAAGGATAGGTGGAACAGGACCAGGGTATGTCTGCCAGGGGCAAAGGTTGATGACGTTGTAGAGCAGATATCATCTTTTAAGGGCACAAAAGGTGATATAGTTGTACATGTTGGCACTAATGATATCAAGAGTAGGAGACCGGCAGAATTGCTTAACAAGTACAGGTCACTGTTGAAAAAAAGCCGTGAAATAGGGTTGAATTTGAAAGTGTCTGGAATTCTGCCCAGACACGATAGGAGGGAGTATATGATGAGAGCCTTGTTGATCAATTCGGCCCTGGAAAGATTGTGCAAGGCTCAAATGGGTAGAATTTTTTTCAGCCTGGACTGTACTTGTTAACAGGAGAGATTGCTTCTACACGGATGGGATACACTTAAATAGAAAGGGTGCAAGAATATTTGCTGATGCTATTGAGGCAGTGTTAGGTGGGTCGGAAAACTGCTAGCTTGGGGGGGGAGACAAAGACGAATAGATTAACAGTAGCCACTGGCAGAGGTGAAAGAGATTCTTGCACTGCTTCTATTGGAATGAGCAGAAGCCTGAAAAACAAGATGCAGGATACTGCTGGGAGTCATTGCGGTACAAGTAAACACATGGGTTGTGTTAGGGTAGCTAAGAATAGAAATAGGTGCATGTATAGTTGCGTGTACACCAATGCTAGGAGTTTAGTAAATAAATTTGATGAATTTGAGGTATTGCTCAAAACATCAAAGGCAGATATTGTTGGGATATTAGAGACGTGGTGTCACACAGATATAAGGAATGCAGAACTGGAATTTGGGGAGTACAACGTCTACAGAAAGGATAGACTGGATAGGAAGGGAGGAGGGGTTATGCTATTAGTTAAGAAATACATAAAATCCAAGGAAGTGAAGCCAGTGGACATCGCTGGGCAGTGCAATGTCGATTCAGTTTGGTGTGACATAAGCATTGGGAGAAGGAGTGTGCTATAGGCCTAATGACTCTGATAAGTATAATAAGAAACTGTACAGGGAAATAGAGTGGGCCAGTAAATCAGAGAGTCTTATAATGGAAGATTTTAATTTCCCAGATATTGACTGGAGTTTGGGGGCTGGTCACTTACACACTAGCAAGGCTTTTGTGGATTTATTATGATTGTTTTCTACATCAGCATGTTCGGGAGGCAACTAGGGGGAGGAATACTCTTGATTTGATTATCAGCAGTGATTCTTCATGCATTAAGAATCTGCAGATAAATGAACCACTAGGTGGCAGTGATCACAGTGTGCTGAAGTGGGATTTACTCAAAGAGGTAACTACCATTAGGGGTAAAGGGAAGGGTTATTGCTTTCGTAAAGGCGACTACGATGGACTGAGACAGTATTTAAATTATATACAGTGGGACCAACTGATGATGTCACAAACAGCAAATGCAAAATGGGAAGCATTCAAAGAACTTATCTTGGAAGCTACTAGGCTTTACATACCAACTAAGAAATATTGTTCAAAGTTTAGGCCTAAATGGATGTCAGATGAACTAATGAGGCATATGGCAGAGAAGAAACATGCATGGGATACATACAAATTAACACATGATACAGAAGCCTATGATAGATACAAGTTGATCTGTAACCAAGTTACAAAGGAGGTTAGGCAGGCGAAGGCAGATTACGAGAAATCTTTGGCAAGGGATGCAAAGAAAAACAGCAAAGAGTTCTTTACTTATGTAAACTCTAGAAGGAAGGGGATAAATCAAGATTGGTCCACTTGATATCAATGGGTCAACTGTTGATGATCCTGCTCAGGTAGCTAACAAACTAAATGAATATTTTGCATTGATATTCACACATGAGGTGATATTTAGCGAGGGGAAAGCCAGAGATGTATTCAACTCTAGCAGTAAGCTAGAGAATCTTGTAATAACTGAGAGTAAAGTGGAGGAGAAATTGTTGAAGATAAACACAAGAAAGGCACCCAGGGTGGATGGGATCTATCCAGTTATATTAAAGGAGGCAGCAGAGGAAGTAAGCAAACCCTTAGCCATAATTATGAGAGCTTCCTTGGACTCAGAGGTACCCACAGACTGGAGATGTGCAAATGTGACCCCAATTCACAAAGGAGGATCAAAGGCTGACACAAGTAATTATAGACCTGTGAGTTGAACTTCTGTTCCAGGAAAATTAATGGAGGCACTGGTTAAAGAAGCACTGCAGGATCATCTAGACAAGACTTCAGTTATAGCTCGGACACAGCATGGTTTTGTTAAGGGGAAGTCTTGCCTGACCAATTTGATTGGATACTATGATGCAGTCACAAAAGAGCTGGATGCAGGGAATAACTTTGATATTATATACTTGGATCTTAGAAAGGCTTTTGATACTGTTGCACATGGAAGACTGCTGCACAAATTGGAGCAGTGTGGCATTGGAGGCAAATTGCTGCTGTGGATAAAGGGGTGGCTGAGGGGGAGAAGACAGAGATTGGTAATCAATGGACACTGCTCGTCGTGGACTAATGTTATTAGTGGAGTCCCTCAGGGCTCAGTGTTGGGTCCATTATTGTTTTCTGTATTTATAAATGATATTGATGGTGGTATATCAAGCTTAATGTCGAAGTTTGCAGACGATACAAAGGTAGGCAGGGTTGTCAAGGACACTACTGACACTATGCTGCTGCAACAGGATCTGGAAAGGTTGAGCAGATAGGCTGAGAGGTGGCAAATGAAGTTTAACATTGACAAATGTAAAGTACTACACATGGGAAACAGCAACCCCAGAGCAATGTATCAACTCTGTGGTACTACACTGACAGTGGTTGAAAATGAAAGGGACCTGGGGGTGGTTGTGCGGGCAGATATGAAGTTCTCTGAACAGTGCAGACGGGCTGCAAGAGTGGCTCATGGTGTATTGTCAATGATATATAGGAATTTTTCTAGCAGGGATAAGGAGGTGATTATTCCCTTGTATAAGGCAATGGTTAGGCCACTCCTAGAGTACTGTATACAGGTCGAGGCCTCATTTCAAGAAGGATGTAGAGCTGCTGGAACGAGTACAGAGAAGGGCAACAAGATTAGTGAATGGAACAAAGGGGTGCTCTTACGAAGAAAGGCTTAAGTTTTGCAAATTACAGTGTCTGGAGACTAGGCACCAGCGAGGCGATCTGATAGAGGTGTATAAAGCCTTGAATGGTTTGAGCATGCTCAATGCTGATGGGATTCTTCCTCTCGCTCAGAATAATCACCTGAGAGGGCATAAATTCAAATTGAGGAAAGACAGATGTAGGATAGACGTGTGGAAATTTGCCTTTAGCCAGCAGGTGGTTGGTTGGTGGAACAGACTTCCATCCCTTGTCGTGGAAGTTGATAGCCTAAATAAGTTTAAGGCTCAGCTGGCTTGGTATTTTGAACGAACAGAGGGGTGAAGTGGAAGTGGGTTTTTTTTTTTTTTTTTTGGCTGATGCTGCATAAGCTTGCTTTCTTGCATCAAATGCCTCTGCTAATGCTAATGCTAACCCTAACTCACGGCTTTTTTCCAACATTGACCTGCACTTGTTGAGTAAATCTGCAGATCTCTTACACTTAGTGTCATTAGTTCCAACGTGTTCAACAATATCATCTTTTGTGCCCTTAAATGATTATATCTTCTCTATAACGTCATCAACTTTTGCCCCTAGCAGACATACCCTGGTCCTGTTCCACCTATCCTTCTTGCATAGTATATTCCCCGTCTCCCTGACAATAGAGTCACCAACAATAACTAGTTCCTTTGGGACCAGAGCATCCTGCCTTGGAGATTGCCTCTGTGTTGCCCGATGCACAAAAGTGAGCTCTGCTGTTGAGCTGGGCAGCTGAGAGCTTGATGGGCCCCCGTCATATTAATTTCTTCGAGGTCATTTACCCTACACCTCAAGCTCTCATAGATGGCCATCAGAACACTGAGTTGGCTCCTAATTTCTTGACACTCTAGGCATCTAGCACACACAAAGACATCTTCCTTGGTTAGATCATGTTCCATTTTAGAAAGTTTTTGAGACTGTGATGTGTTGGAGAATCACTCACTTCATTTCTCGCCCAAGTCACAGCACTCTCGCTAGTCTGTGATCTTTGCTTTGCAGCTCTAGTCTGAGTCATGATTTCCGTTTAAATACAATTTAATTAACAATGAAATTTAATAAGATTAATAATATTTTTGATTAATTGATAATACTATAATAAGCTAACAGATTCCTAATTGAGTGCTTCATATTACGCTATCTAGTTTTATTTTATACCTTACACTATCAGTTTGAGATATATATGCATTAAGCTATTTCTTATCGACTACAATATGGTGACTAGTTCAACAATATTGGCGCCACCGGGAATCGTAACTTCCAAAAATCGCTAGTTAAATTCAAAATAATAAGCTAATGAATGCTACTCAACCTATTTAATATCTCTGTAATACACATTGTAGTATGTTAATTAACGAAGAATATGGTAAAAATTAAAAATACTTATCCCTTTACAGCAGCCAAAAATCCACCGACTGTTCTCTTTTGCGACTTATATATTTTGAAAGGTAACTGATCCTTCGAGGAAGTGTCAAGGGCCTGCAGAACCTCACCTGGCTCACATCAACACTGCTGATAACCTTATAAATCACATATGATTACATAAAATTATAAAATATTTTGTTTGTTAAAAAAAAAAAAAAAAGTGCTTTGAAATTAAAACGTATATTTCATTATGATATTTCAAACTGTAGGTTTGCTTTGCAGTTTTGTTTCTTTTTATTTTTCTGGCATCAAAGCAATTGATCTTTAAGTATCTTGAAGCTTTGGGAAGGAGATTCACAATTTGATTTACTTCAGTCAGTTAGATTACCATCAATTGGTAAGTACATTGTTTTTAACAAGGAAAAGTAAGTTTTATGCAAATCATGTGTTAACATAAACTACCAACAAACAATTATTTTTTGCATAATTGACAACTTATACAATTAATGATAGTTATTTTCAGGATTTATTGAAATATTTGAACCTTTTCCTGTGAATGCAGTGAAATTACAATTAGCTACGCATGATATATCTGAAATTGCACAGAAACAACCATAGCACCTTAAATACTGGGACAGTATTTAAGTATAAACTGAGCCAGATATTTAAATAACAAATTTAATGTCTCATGCTACTTCCATAACCTCTGACTTTGACTTCCCTCTTCCCTTCCAGGTTCAACAGATCGTCGTGTATGCATTTGGAGTTTAGAAGATTTTGCCCTCCTCAACACCATTACTCTTGCTTCCCCCATCTGCAAGATGGAAATCTCTAAGGATAGCACTTTCCTCCTGTTGGCTTGTGAAGATAACAGTGTCCATGTGCGATCACTGACCACTGGTTCAGACGTCCACTGCCTCCAAGGTTACTGCAGCACTGTAACTGGCCTTTGTTTTGCTTACGATAATTGTCGCTGTGTCATCTGCTGTGAGGATGGTAAATGTTATGTGTTCGATATTCACTCCGCCCGCCTCCTCCAAACTCTCTCCGGCCACTCTGATCCCGTGACCAGCGTCCAGGTAGAGTTACCTACACCTGTCCAGTTGTGTACGTACAAAATGTTAAGTTCTTGAACAGTATTTCTCTATTCACCTGAAAATGGGTGGGCAAGAGTGAATAATGAAAATCAATTTTGTATTTAGCGTATGCAAATGATGGAAAGTAAAATATACATTTACTATAGCAGCAATTAAGTTATTTTGGTAATGCCACCTTCCTCTACAAATTTCTTACAGCCTCCTCCATCTGCAGAAATTACTTGGATGTCTGCCTTTCTGGGTGTTCATTCAAAATAAGGGACCACCAAAGTTACTTTTTTTCCAAAACAACATAGGTAAAATCAGAAAACATGAAGCTTCAATTTCCCATAAGTGATTACTGGGTCCAACAGCTTTCATTGTTATTAGCATTAGTTGAGGCATATGATGCAAGAAAGCAAGCTTATACAGCATTAGCCAAAAAAAAAAAAAAAAAAAAAACCCTTCCCATCCGATCACTCCAAATGTTTGCTAGTTCATCCTTAAATTTATTTAAGCTGTCAACTTCCACAACAATCAGTAGAAGTCTGTTCCAGCAATCAACTACCTGGCTAAAGGCAAACTTCCGCACATCTACTGTCTTTCTTCAATTTGAATCTATGCCCCCTCAGGTTATGCCCACTGCCCACCTGTCCATAAAATCATTTTGTGTGTAATTTTATTCCTTTGAGTATTGCTTTCCACTTTCAACCAGGGATGACCATTAGCTGAAATTCTTCTTGAGTGAGCCTCTTGTTAATTGGCAGCACATCTCTGATTTCCATGATATTTATTTTATTGTCAATGCACATCATGCATTTATTTGAAACTCCCAAAAAATGCTGTAATCTGTTTCTTTAATTCCCAAATACAAGATAATCCTCCTACCGAACTGTGATTATGATTAATGCTATAGCTGATGTTTTTTGCACCGCCACTTGTCATAGAATGAGAATTAGCTCAACTGGTTTGATTCTTTTGCCAGCCTCACAACAAATTAATGTCAGCAAGTGAAGCTGACTTCTAGGTGCTGAACAGCCCTTATGGGAATTAGAAGTTCATGTACTTCATGAAAATTTTTGACTAATGACCATGAAAAACCCTGGATATGGGATTAAAAGTTAATCATGCAAAGAAATTTGAAAACCTTAAATTCTGGTTATTCCCTTATAGTATAAGGGGTGGCCAACTTAATTTGTGATGCGATGCGATCTACTTTTTTTCTTCAAAATGTGCTGCAATCTACCATCTCAAGAATTTCATTGCACGTGGTTAAAAAGGTTAATCAGCACATATTGAAAAATGTTGTCTTTAAATTTAAATATAATTCAGAATTCTTATTTTAAATTCATACGTATTTAAATTTTTAATTTATGCGAAGTTTGTGCCTTCATGTCATCTGCTAAGCTTTCTCTACCACTGTCAGCGTAGTACCACACAGTTGATACATTACTCTGGGGTTACTGGTGCCTCTGTAGCCAGGTGGGCAGGAGCAGCAGGGCATAACACATGCTTCTTGATTAGACCGGGGTTTGAGCCCATGACCACCAAATACGGAAAGGTCAGGGAACGACCACCGCATATCCCCGGAGCAATATGGCCTTAGTTGCTAATGCTCCTAAAAACCAAACAACAACTGAGGTTACTGCTTCCCATATGCAGTAAAAATCTCAGCGATATTTTTCTTCAATTTGTTTCGTATCTAAGTCGACATTAAATGGATAAGAAATATATTGAACAATATCTTCAATTGTTTCAAAGTCATCCACAACCTCCTCAATTTCAGAAACATTTCTCACTATTAAATTCAAAAACAGGATATTTTTGCAAATGAACTTGCATATTTGCAAAATGATAAAATTTGATATTTATATGCAGAAATACTACTAATCATGCCACCCACATTTTTATTTTTTCCTTGCAATTCCAAATCACTTAATTTACTTGTAAAACCTGCCAAAAAAGCCTGACCACCCAACCACTCTGTATCTTGTAGCTGCTGATAATCATCTCCACTTTGATCAACATTTTTTTTTTATTTCATTCAGCAAATTTCAAAATCTCTGTAGAAAAAAAAAAAAAAAAGTTCTGTTTATACTCTGGCATGACAACCAAGTCAGTAGAGTTTACAATAAATCGACAATACAAATGTTTATCGTATTTAGTAGTCACGGGCTTGAACCCCAGTTCACTCAAGGAATGCATGCTATACACTCTCGCCTGCTATACACTATACACCACTCGGCTATGTCAGGCCTAAAGTTACTCCGACTCGGCCACCTCAGATCTGGTTCTTTTTCATCGAGTTGCATTTTGAAAAGTCTCCTTTGAAGAGATTTTCCTTTGATGGAATTCACGATTTTGAAAGCTATGTCCATAAAACTTAGAATTTAATCTTTTGCTGGCTAACACTTGTTGTAACTCAAAAATTCTGGGAATTCACCATCCTTTTGGCACAATGCGATGTATCCGAATGCCCTGTCATTGCTTTGGCTCCATCAAGCAAGCTTAAATAGTGGTAATTTAATTTTTTCAATAAAATTTTTGAATGCATTAAATATATCAAGACCTGTAGTTCTTTCTTTTAACGAAACCATACCCAGCATTTCTTCTCTAGCGGCAGAATCATCGAAAACCATATGAATAAAAATGAGTAAACGAGCTGTATCACCAATGTCTATAGATTCATCCAGTTGTAAAGAAAGGGACACACCACTAGCAATATGAGCACGCAACTGTTCGCTCACATTTTTACTCATTTTTTCGATATATTTCAATATTTCGAGATAATTATCTTGAAGAGCACTTTTAATTTCATTTTTGTTCTTAAAATTTTCAAAAAGAGAATCTGTTATTTCTAAAAATGCGTCTTTGATGTATTGACCATCAGAAAATGGATTACATTTTTTTGTAAGAAGATGACTCACTTTAAATGATGTTACAGTTACCACTTTAGATTGTAAATTAGGTGTTATGAAGAAATTTTGTTGTACGAATAATCTGGATTTAAGTTATTTTTTCCATCTTCACTATTAGGAGGAAAATCCGATTGGTATTTACCAACCCTTAAAAAGGAACATGCGTTGAAGTACCTTTCTAAATTTCCCTTTTTGGGTCTAGCCACGGAAGCATAGCAAATCAAACAACAACATTTTTCTTTTATCATTACAAAAAAGTATTCTAGTTCCCACATTTCTAGTTCCCACTCTTGATGAAAATGATTCGCAGTAGTCATTTTAAATCAAGGGATATTAAATTAAGGCATAAGTACTGTCCAGTTATTAATATTAAGTAAGCAAAATAAGAATTCGACACATACACTGTGCTCTCCACAACATAACTGCGTGAATTTTCACTAGACCACAGAGTAGTACTCTGTGCACTAGACAAGCCTAGCTGCTGCACAGCGACAAGAGTAGTCACGTGGTTTAACGGATTTGTAATAAGCTTATTCAGTGGGGCGCATAATAATAATAACATTTATATTCTGACTAATCTATTTTTTATATATGTTTAAAATTCGTCATGATAGACCAAAAATTAAAGCTGCAATCAACTTGTTGGCCACCCCTGCCTTATACCATTAGTCATTTTCCATGGTGACAACTTGGTCACATTGCCCACCAACCAGCTCTCACATGCCTTGAAAATTAAAAGTTCAGGTACTGCTTATAAATTTTTAGCAGTGGCTAAATGGGATTCCATACATTGAGGAATAAAAGTTAAAAGCTAGGTAGCCTCTTATGCCACTGGTCAAAATATGAAAGCATCTGCTGTCACTTTGCCATTACCAACTAGTGCAGTACAGATTGGAGCTCTTGTGCAAACATGCATAGAAAAGAGTTCAGATGGCAGGTAAAAATTCTGTTTTTTTTTTAAGTAATTTACTTGTTAATTGAATATATTGTCTTCAGACAATAAGATAAAATGTCATTAATTGAATAACCATATCACCTAATAAAATTGCATAAAAAAATTGATTTTCTGTCAGTCAACTGGAATGAAAACAACTGTCATCATTGAGTATCTAGCAGGAAACAAAATTTCCAAGGCCTATTTTCCAATTTTATCCTTTTGTACTTTTTTTTTATTATATCAGTTGCAATTCAAACTGATAATTATAATAAGTATGGTAGATGTTGGTTCTTCGTTATTTGATAAGCTGGTAGAATACCAAAATCAATTTTTAACAATATAAGTGTGCAAATAATAGATATTTCATTTTAGTTTAATTTATCCTTATGTCTTCTTTAAAATTTTATTACCTGTTTGTTCCTTTTTATTATGAAATGTTAATTCTAGCCTATAGAGGCTGAATACATTTGAATGTGTAGCACCATCATGTTTGTAACAGTTAGGGGTAGAGAAACCATGACTGCAGAATTAAGAACTGTTAATTTAATGCATGTACTCATCACATTCAATATATCTAGCAATAATGACCTCAGTAAATGGTGTGAGGCACACTGTTCTTCAATAAAATGTTTATATTTTCAAATGTTCAATAACCCTTAAAAAGGAACATGCAAATTGCTTTATTCAAGCCAGAAGAGAGGAACATGGACAGACATGATGAATTTTTTCTCTAGCTAACAATTCAATGCTCACCTGAATTCTAAATTACAGTCAGTCCTCGTATAACACGTGTTTACATTACACGAATTCGATCATACACAATTTATAAATAGGGGAACAATATCTTATATAACACGAACCAAATTCGCTTATGCACGATTCGCCTTTGTGTTTACAAGAAATGGCAGTCGAACGCAAAATCACCCAAACTGAACGCAACACGATAGGAATGAAGAGAAGATTCTGAAAATGTATTTGTGTGTTTTATATCAGTGAAGGGGAAACACATTTCACCATAAAAACGTGCCGACCGGGCTAGCCGAGTGGGTAAAGTACCTTGAGTGGGTAAAGTACCTGCCCGGCAACCCAAAGGTCGCGGGTTCGATTCCCGCCTCGGGCTTGGATCAAAGTACTGCAAAAACCTTGGGAGGTGCAATATGGCCACAGAAGCCGATGCGCCAACAACTACCAAATCAAAATCAAACCATAAAAACGTAAAAACCAACACAATTCCAGATATTGGTATAATCGCAAATGCAATTAGATCGAGTTTACTACCAGTTTATAACAGATTACACTAGCAGAAATGCAACTGGAAATTGTTTTTATTGTTTTATGGTAGTAACCCCTAGAAATGTGCTTTAGTAAAATGTGAGGTGTTAATAGTGTATCTCTGCCTTTACGGTGTTGTTTATTCAGTTGCTACACGCGCGCAGCTTTGTTTGTGTATATCAAGCGTACCTCCTCGTTTTGTGATTGCTTTATTCCCTAAAAATGAGTAAAATACTTAAAAGGTGTGAAAAGGAAGTGTCCTGGTGAAGACACTGCAGATTCAGAGAGAAAAAAAAGCAATATCGATAAACAGAGGCGGACTGGGTCAAAAATTCTTACCCAGGAAAATTTATAGTGGCCTCATACTACAGTTTATGGCCAAAATCACACCTGCCCACCAGGGTTTCCCCGGTAAGGCTTATGACCAGTCCGCCACTGTCGATAGAGAAAAAATATGAAACTGTGAAATGCTTTGAGCAAAATTATTATTATTATTATTAGCCATATGGTACAAGGAAGCCTGAGGCTTATGCTGCACCAGCGAAAAAAAAAAAAAAAAATTCCCAAGTTACCCCTGAGAGAGAGAGAGAGAGAGAGAGAGAGAGAGAGAGAGAGAGAGAGAGAGAGAGAGAGAAGTAGAAAGTAATCACCAACAAAGAGGAGAATGATGATATCCAGCTCAGGACCCTAGGTTTGCCAAGCCCATACTCACCAGATGTGAGCCCCCGGGATTATATGAAAGACCATGTGATATTGCACGTGCTACAGACCTAAATGAGGCAACGCCGAGAATTACAAAGAATGCAGAGAAAATAAAAACAACTTTCATAGCAGGAACAACTCAAAGTGTAATTAAAATCCATTAGATTAAGACACAAAGAATTGGAAGAGATGCAATGGCTCTTTTTTGTTTGATTTTCTATCCAACTGTTTGGATGGAAAATCAAACAAAAAACAAGTTTGCTTACAACAGAAGCAAAAGCATTAGCAATATTTTATTACGTAATAGTCGTAATAAAATACATAAGTATTTTATTATGATTATTTATTGTGTATGGTAATGTTTTGGTTACAAATGTGTGTTCAATCTTGGGTGGTCGGCACCTAACCCTATTTTTCCCATAGGCTCTGTTCTTTATATTGCACGATTTTGCATTGCATGAGGGTTTCTAGGAACACAACTATCGTGCTAAACGAGGACTGACTGTATTATAAACATAGTCTCAATAGATAAAATGATTAAAAAAAACTTACAAACTGCTCATAATATAAAAGACCACATGACCATCTTTATGTCAGCAATATAGGGAATCTACCTGTGAGTTACTCCATGGTAATTCTTCTAATGCAGAAACGCTGTTGATATGCATAAAAAAGAAATTGCCCTTATCAAGCTATCAACCAAATAAACTGTGAGATCGCTAGAGAAAACCAGCACCAAAAGCATTCATACTAAAATAAGAGTCACATGAATCACAAAATAAGAGTCATACTGCAATTGCCAAAATGGAATAAAAATGTTATAACTTTCCCCAAAGTTAGACAAAATCTTTTCAAATAAATCGCTTTTCAAAGAAAAGGATGAGTGATGGAAAATTTTGAAAGAAGTGTGCATTTATCCATCCAAGGACAAACTTATATCTAATTTACAAAAAGGAGGTATTGCTTCTTACATAGAACCACATAGTTCAACACATCCAACATTAATGGAAGCATCATATATTTCATAAATAACATTTCAGAAAATTAACAGTTAACAGTAGTTTGGTTGGTAATTCAACATTGAAATGTGGTGGAAGAATGCAGTATGTATGTTGCCATTCACATCTTTGTAATGCTCAAAGGCTCCAAAATGACCAGCATTAATGGAATTCTCATGATTGTTGGTCCAGTTAAGTAGGATACATCTAGTTGACCCCTGATGTGAGGAGATACATACTGAGCACTTTGCATGATATTGCACACTATGCCCGGACATAATGGTTTTCTTGTGTGACATATATAGTACTATCTGATTGCATGGAAAATAGCTTCCCTAATTTTATTATAGGATGCAATATGATAGCTATTTTGGTGTTTCTAAAAATAATCAATTTTGCATATAAGGAAGATATGAATATCAGGCAGATAGTTTAATTTTTCCTAAAAGGTGGTCTTTCAATATATGGTACAAAAGAATACTATTCAGAATATTATTTTTAATGTTATATGATATCCCCAGTTTATAAATCTGCGAATGAGATTATTTATTTCTGCCTTCCTATTTGATCATATATAATTGACTGTTTTGTGCATAAAAGAATGAAAACTCCCAAAATGCAAATATAAACCCACATTGGTATGTTTATGAAATATTGTAGAGCACAGAACTTTCTGTTTTTGCATAATATTGAGATTTAAGAAATTTAGAGAATATTGAAAATTTGATTGGTCAGTGATTAAAATCTGGTCTATATTTTGACCAGAATATATAAAATATGCGTAAAGGAAGATAAATGAATATAATTGATGTCAGACCTCTTCCAGATAGCCAAATTTTCCGGATAATTGAACGTAAGGTAAGATTAAATAAATTTAATCTTACCTTACGATTAAGTTAAATAATTAAGATTAAAAAAATGATAAACCAATCTCAGAAAACAGAAACATCCATCCAGGCATTTTTATGATTTTTATACAAAACAGGAAAATTAGAAAGATTTTTAAATGCTCTCGGTTTTTTGTCTTTACTGATAACGAGCATGGAGAATCTGTGGGTCCCAGTGGCATTTGCACACATAGCAACTCTAACTCGCTCTTTCCTCATCTTAAAAACTGCTGCAGGCATTTCTAGTGGCTAGGGTTTTTCCTCCGTAATGCTTTCCATAAGCCCATCTAATCAACATTATAAATGTGTTTTCTTTCTCGTAATTTTGCTACAACCAAAGCAAACTTACTTTTAGAGGACACCCCCTGCCAATTCATCTTCAGAAAAGTTTCTCTCCTTGAATATCTAGTTCACCTACAACTTGTCTCAGTTTAAAGTTTTTTCAGCCAACCTGTGCTTGCCTTAAAATCTTCGTTGCCTCTTAATTTCCGATTAAAATCCAATGCTGTTTCACACAACGTTGGGCCAGACACTGGTTCACCTAAACTTTGCTTCTGAAGAAACCACAAAATAAAGTGCACTCTCTAAAGTGGCATTTTCAGGTTTTGGCATCTTCTTTTTCCTTCTAGATCCTCCTCCACTATCCATAATCGACACAACTTCTGTGTAATAGCATTGGAAATTTTCTTGATGTTGTAAATTGTTGAAGTCCCCACATTAAACTCTTTGGAGAGATTTCCTAAATTTTCACCTTTTCTAATTCAATTTCTGTTTTTTTGTTTCAATGTTAAAACTACGCATTTTCTTTTCATTCACATTTTACTGTAAAACATTGAGAAAAATAATAAATTGCACAGTTTTGGGTTGATATTATTCTTACTGAATCTGGAGCTAAACTAATCTGAAATTTCACTCGTGGTTTTTGAGAAAACCCAGCAGTCTCTGTGATATTTTTTCTAAAGCACATTTCTGAAGGTCACAACAATAACTGCAATAATTTGCAGTTATCTTTTTTTTTTTTTTGAGATTTTTGTTTGTACAATCTGTTATACTTTCACTTAATAGAATCAAATTTCAATTTGCAAATGTGATCACTATAACCGGTGCTTACTTGTACTACTGTTAAAAAAAAAAAAAAAAAAAATGGAAGGAAGATCAGCCTTTGAAATTATTCCAGATAACTGACTTCCAGATAACCGATGTTCTGCTGTATTATCAATTTCAGCTACATACAATTCTACAAAAAGTCCACTTACAACTTATGATATCCCATAGGCAAACCAACTTTTTGCCTAAAAACCTTCCCACAAAAGGAAATATAGTTTGATTTGATTAGGATAATGATTAATGCTAAGATTTTTATAATTATAGAATCTTAGTGCCTGCATGTAACTGTGCATCCAAGTGGACATAGTCTATTTAGGTACATCAAGTGCATATGGAACATTGGCATTTGTATATAATGAGACCACATCCAGGGGGGGACCTAGGTGCCAAGCGTGAGAAATCTTGCATCTTTCAAAGTGATTTTCAAGGCAATTTCCTAGAAAAGAATTATCTTCTATTTATTTTAAAACTGTGTTCTTTTAAGTTATCAAGTTCAGCCTTACCAGTAGTAGAAAGTCACCTTTCCTTTTTATTTTTATTTTCTTTTTCACTAACCCAACTAACCCAATACCACTTGGCCACTTGTAGCATTACTCCTGCTTGGTTTGGTTGTCTGTTGCACAATGGCCATGCCATAAAAGAGAAGAAAAAAAAAAAAAGATTTTTGGTAACCTTCTGAAAAGGTTACCCACGTAAAAAAAAAAATGTATATATAAATGTAAAATAGAATAAATGCTAGTACACTCAGTTTTAAAAATATATGCAAAGAATTATATATACAGTAGAGCATCAGTTATCTGGAATAATTAAATGTCAGACCCTCTTCCAGATAGCAAAATTTTCCAGATAATTGAACATAAGGTAAAATTAAATAAAATTCTATTATAATGTATTAAGGTAAAAGAAAAAGACTTAAATAATGTGAAAAAAATACAGGAATAATAATAACTTATACATAAAAATTGCATTTACATATGTATGTATATTCAGATAGGTATTTTACCTGCAAATTTTATGTGGAAAAAATTTAAAGTAATTTTTTAAAAATAACGGTCAATCGTTTTTTCGTTTGTTGTGACCTATTTTTTTTTGCTGCTAAATCTCTCAAGTTCCTTAATATATATTAATTTGATTAGTATTGCATTCTTCCTGGTTTTCTGCCTATTTCAGTGCTGTTTTTTTTTCATTGACATTTCACTTCACTGAATGTAAAAAAAAAATGAGAAAAATTCACACAGTTTTCAGGCCGATCTTATTCCTACCGAATTTGGAGCTAAACTAAACTAAACATAATATGAAATGAAGAGAACAAATGTGTCATGGAAAATTGGTTTTCCATGACTGACTGATGGGTTTCCGAGAAAACCCATCAGTCCTAATCCGACATTTCAAGAGATATACAACGTAAAAAAAAAACAGACAGAAATACTTTCATAGCATAATAAACATTTGTCCAGGGTGATCATCAGCGGTCAGCAGGAACGAGTGTGAAAGATGAATGTGTCCTATGAAGACTAGACTGCCATGTTTCAATTACAGGCTTGTTTGCTATAATTTATTTATTGTCTGTCTGTGCCATAAATCTTGCCATTAGAAGTATACTTTGTTGTGTAATATTTGCCTGTAGTCTGTATAGCAGACTGATAGACAAATCCCAATGTGTGTGGCTAGGAATCTAGCAGAAGTGAATATCAAACTTGTGTTCATAAAAAGAATATATCTTCTGCTGAACCCAAGACAGACTGAGAACTGTGTCTCAAAGATAATAAAGCCTGTAATATGCTCAAAGAATCGGAATATATTATAGACCTTTGGTATTGACAAGTTCTAATGTGATCCAGTGTTAACTCTATAGCATGCAGCTCTGCAATGTATATGATGCTGGATTCAGGAAGAATCTGCTGAGATATAGTAGTGCCTGGAAAGACAGCAGCAGATCCTGCACACATTTCTAACTTTGAACTGTCTGTGTAAACTGTCAGGAAGTCATTGTTCAGCTCGGTGTGCTGAATAGAGCTGCAGGTAGACAGATGATGGAGTATCAACCTTACCCAGTTCTTAATGGAAAAGCTGTATGATGGAATATGAGCATGCCGGGGGGGGAGGGTTTGCTTTGGTGTTTGGCCACCCTTGTTGACCATGACATTAAAATCTCTGAGTGAATACCAAAAGGACAACTGGCAGTCTGATGGGCATTGTACAAATTTTCCCAATGTGACTCAAAAACGGATGCCCACATAAGATGGTCTGGCAGGGATTTCAGTTTTAAAGCATACTTTAGAGACAACTGCTTGCTTTGAAGCGATAGCAGGGGTTCATTTGCATCCATGTATAGACTCTGTCCAGAGCCTATACATGGATGCAAATGATTCTCAAGAGTACTGGCTATTGCATCTGTCTCTGAAATAGTGCATCATTACATTATATGATCAGTGAAGGGTGAGATGTATATTTTCCCTCCATTTTCCGTATTTTATCCCAGCCCACCTTAGTGTAATAGATCCACACTGAGTAATAGATCCACAATTCCTTTTGACTCTGATGGTGAATGTAGTGTGCTTTGGCTCGTGCATATTTAAAAGCTATTAGATTTGCCGTGGTAGGATATCATCAGAATATCCCCCAAGCTGTGTTCTGAGCCTTTTTTGCTGCAGTGCATTCTGAATTCCGACCATGGTTTGGGAAAAGATGGAAACCAGGTAGATGTTTTAAGAATGGTAGTTGCAGCTGCTTTGATGATATTTTCTGTGATGTATGTGACTGCATCACTGATAGGCCCCTGACTGCAGTAATGTCAAACTCTGCCTGATGCTGAAAGGCATTCCAGTCAGCCTGATCAATTTTCCACTGCAGTAACCTAAAAGGAAGGCATGGTTTCCTATTATGTAAGTTTTTTGTTATTGTTATTTGGTTTTTAGGAGTATTAGCAACTAAGGCCATATTGCTCCGGATATGCGGTGGTCATTCCCTGACCTTTCTGCATCCTCCGTATTTGGTGGTGACGGGCTCGAACCCCGGTCTAATCAAGAAGCGTGTGGTATGTACTGCTGCTCCTTCCACCTGCCTACGAAGGCGCCTCCCTATTATGTAAGCAGGTTATCATGAAGAAGTGAGGCCCCAGATGCCAAGTGATTCTCATGCGCTTAAAGAGCATTTTTCTCTACTGCAACTGCGTTTTTCAATGTTTTCTTTCTTACTTAATCAACTTTTCTGTGAAGTAGCTCTACTTGCTCACTAAAAAGTGAGCCCAGAACAAGGAAAATACCTTTTTCTTTAATTTAATACTCTTACTAACTGTGCTAACCTCAATGCTTGGCCACCAAGTGGCACTGCTCCTGCCTTCCCATGGTGGGGGTCGGTAACCTGTGTGGTAAAGATAAATCTCCAGGGCCAAAAGGAGCCAACGTGGATACAAGCTGTCATCCACCTTTAGAGCCTTCGAGCTGAAGATCAGAACAATCCTGACATTGATCATGACTCTGACCAACCCAAAAGGTTTTGAAGGGAAGCGCAGTATCATGAAAATATACCAAATTTCCTAGTGGTACTTTCACCAGCAGCCCAACCTGTCAGCAAGTTATCATCATTCTTAATTCAAAAACATCTAGTCTATTGCTGGATCACCAAAAATGGTGAAAGGACTGCAATCGTGAGACCTCCTGATTGAAACAGCCACCTCAAAACATTCTAAGCAGCTGTTAAAGACAACAACATTTGCTGGGTTGACAGTAACAATTACTCCACACAAAATCTTAAATTCATGAAAAGGTGTCATCAGCAAGTGGGACCTAATTACAGTGTTCAAAGAAGAACTACTCCAGGAACTCAGCAGTTAAAATGTAATAGATATGAAATGGATTATGACTAAAAAAGATAGAAATCTCACTCCAACGAGATCCATCATTTTAACATTCAGTACTCCAGACTTACCATATTCAATTAATGCTGGCTATTTAAATTGTCAGATTTGACCATACATTCCAAATCCCATTTGTTGTTTCAAATGCCAGAAATAGGTCATTTGCAGCAGGCATGTAGAGGTGAAGCCATATGTCCCATCTGCGGATCTAAAGAGCATACTCAAGCAGATTGCAGAGTCACAAACCCTGTTTGTCCAAACTGCAAAGGAAGCTGCCCAGCCTTTTCCAAAATCTGTTGTGAACTTTGGATAACAGGAAAGAAAATTCAATAATACAAAATCACATTTCCTGATGCATGTAGGCAAGTCATGTTGAACTTACCTAGCAAACGTTCCTATGGAACTTTTGTTTCTGCTTTAGCACAAACTGAAGTTTCTGTTCTGCCTAACATCTCTCTAGTGAACTGTTTAAAATCTACACTTATAACCACTAAGAAAGATAATCCTACAAGGAAAATTACCAAAGCAACAAATACCCCAATCAGAATTCCTAGTGAAACTCCATCAGTCCCGTTTGAAAAAGAAAAACTAAAATCTGACACAGTTTCAAAAAAAATGGAAACTTCCTCCAATAGAAGTAGATGAGCATTTAGATAATGGGGAGCCCATTTTGGAACTCCATGCAAATGACACCATGGATACTGTATGCCCATATTTCCTGAAAAAAAGATAAAATAAAACAAGACAGACAGAAATGCTCCACTTCTAAAAAAACGGTCAGACCAATCCACAACTAAACTTAAATAATGTCTAATATCATTCAGTGGACTGAATGATATTGGAGAACTAAGAGGACTAAGCAGAAATTTTGATGACTTAACAGATTTACTAATTCAATATAATCCAATAAAAGTATGTCTTCAGGAAACTTTCTTATCATCTCAAGCTTCACCAAAATTTACAATGTATAGGAAAGACAGGATCATGGAATATCCTGCTTGGAGGAGTAGCTGTGCTTGTGAAATCAATATACCGTCCACGCACATTCAGTTATAAACTAGTCTAGAAGCCATGGCAGCAAGTATTTCAATTAGTAATAACCCTAGCTTCTATATATTCCCCATTCTCATCAATTTCCAAATACAGAACTTGATAATCTGATTATGCAACTGCCATCTCCAATCTGCCTTTTTTGGTGACTTCAATGGCCACCATCCATTATGGGGGTTGCCTGTGATTGACATAAGAGGCAAATTAATCAAAACATTCATGAATAATAACCGAACTATACTCCCACCTATATTCACCACCACCTATATCTCCCACCTATATTCACCTACCTACAGGATCAACCTCTGCAATAGACTTGTCAATCTACTCACCATCAATTTTTCCAAGCATGATGTGGTCAGTGATAAACGATCCTCTAAACAGTGATTACTTTCCAATTCTTTGCTCATTACAAACACAGTTAACTCCAACTCTCGAGCAACAATCTAGCTGGAAGTTCAAGAAGGAAAACTGAGACAGCTGCTCCACCCAGGTCCAGTTAGACAGGAGTTATGTTCAGCAACATCCATCGATGGCGTAACTACTTACATTACCAATCAGATACTAACTGCAGCAAAAAATTCCATTCCGAAGTCACAACCTCACAAGTGCTCCTACCATAACAATGGGTGGAATACAGATTTCTCTGATGCCAAGCATGAGAAAAACTGTGCTTGGAACAAATTCCATAAATTTTCTATGACCAGTAATCTAATCGAATACAAAAGACTTAAAGCCAAAGCAAGGCAGATTAGACGAAAAGCCAAATGTGACTCCTGGATCTCATTTGACTCACCTCTCACCAAAGACACTGACCCACAGCTCATTTGGAGAAGAATAAAAGTGCTAAATGGAAAATTCTCTTGACCACCCTCTCCAATACTATGCTGGAATTGGAAAGATCTATCTGCACCTAAGGAAATTGCCAATGTGCTAGTAAAATTATTCTCTACAATATCTGCTTCCACTTCCTATTCCATCTCCTTTCAGCGCATCAAGGCAGATGCAGAACGTCACAAAATTAAGTTCTCTACGAATCTCTCACAATCAACGTTTAATTTATCAGAACTTAAGGAATCTTTAAATAAACCTTCAAATAGTACTGCCAGCCCAGATGACATACATTACATTATGCTAAAACAATTACTTGAAGAAGACTTACATCCACTACTGATCTTCTAGAACCAGATCTTCTCAGAAAATGCTTATCTGCTTTCCTGGCATCATTCTTTCATACTTGCCATACTAAAACCAGGTAAAAACTCTTCATTGGTTCAGAATTATATATCTCTCACAAGTTGCATTGAGAAAATTTTTGAAAGGGTGGTACATATGATTAACAGATCATCAGTATGGCTTTCTTAAGAACTGATCCATTCTTGATGTCCTTATCAAAGCTGAATCAAATATTTGCAATACCTTTGTCATGAAGCAACATCTAGTCACGGTCAATTTAGATATTGAAAAGGCATTTGATACTACCTGGTGACATGGTATTATTATGAACCTTTATCATCTAGAGCTAAGGGGGTCATCTCTCTCAGATAATTCAGAATTTCCTACACCACCGCTCTTTTCAGGTCCACCATCAGAACATACTCTCTACATTACATATTCAGGAAGGGGTGCCACAGGGATCTATACTCAGCACAACGTTATTTGCAATTTGAGTCAATAACATAACCCAAGACATCCCCAAAACTGTGGTGGCTTATATGTATGTGGATGACCTCGCCATCTCCTGCCAGTCGCAAAGCATGGGCATCATCGAACGTCAACTCCAAGTTGCCATCAACAGAATCGAATCCTGGTTGTCATGCAGCGGATATCGACTAGCTGAACAGAAGTCTAGCACCACTCACTTTTATAAGCAATGTGCTCTCCACCCCATCCTGAACTACAGCTAAACAATAGTCTGATACCAGTAGTAAACAGCATCAGATTTTTGGGCCTGATATTCAATAGTAAGCTTAACTTCCAAGCACATATCACCTATCTACGAACCACTTGTTTAAAATAGTTGAACATGCTTCGGTCAGTCTCATCCATGTCATGGGGAGCTGATTGGTACTCCTTACTTCACCTGTACAAGTCTCTGATCTGTTCACGCTTAGATTATGGTTCTCCCATATATGACTCAGCTAGGAAAAGCATATTAGAATGGCTAAATGTCATCCAGCACAGTGCCCTGAGAACTGTGCCGGGAGCATTTGAGACTTCTCCAATGCAAAGTCTTTATATTGAAACCCACGATACTCCATTACATCTTTGTAGGAAAACATTATTGCTTTTCTATGCTTCTAAGATCCAGAGTCTTCCACCGGAACCCAGTTGGGAGTATCTTTATCACACCCTGTGGGATTCCTTCTATGAGAATAAACCACATGAAAATCGACCTGCCTCATTCAGAATTAAAGAGTTTATTCAGAGTTGGAATGTTGATTTAGCTGATATTTTTTAGGACAAAACTGCACCTGTTTCACCTTGACATAAGTTTCTGCCTCCCATGATACACATTTTCTCCACTGGCGGAAGAATGTCATACCTTCCTACAACATCAGACAGCTGCACTCAGCTCATGCTACTCTTAACTCCCATGCCTATAAAATATATTCCAATAGATCAAAAACCGACAGTATGATAGGTGCTGCAGCAGTTTTTCCTTCGTGTATGGTTACAGCCACACTACTATTAGCATGCAGTGGTTTCACTGCTGAACTTTACACCATCAAGTTAGCACTTAGTAAGATTATTGAGCTTTCCATTTCACTTGCAATAACTTATACTGACTCCCTCAGTGCTATCTCTGCCATAAGGAATAATTTCACCTCTTCTCATCCTACTTTGAAACACATTCATTCCTAGCTCTTCTCTTGCAGCCTGTCCAATCAGTCAATCAGTTTTTGCTGGATCCCTGGCCGTTCTGGGAAATGAAAGTACTGACTTTGCTACTAAACATCCTCAACCCACTCTCTCACAACTGACTATAAGCCTGTTATTCGCAAAGCATGTTAAACTGGTCACAGATCTGGAAAAGGAATACTAACAGCAAACTTTACCAGATAAAACAAGAACCAAAGCTGTGGCTCTCGAGCTTCCAACAAAAAAGACGAGAGGAAGTGGTGTTGGCAAGGCTGAGAATTGGACATACGTATCACACTCATCTTTTCCTGTTATTGGGAGAAAACCCACTCCGGTGCCCATCTGGTCAAACACCTTTCAATAAGTTTTCAGGCTTAACATATCACATGATTTATCTCGTATCCTAGGAAACTATGCAAAAATTGAAGAACTTTTAATCTACTTTAAATGCATTCTATACCAGAGTATATAATTTAACAACTATAAGGATATGGTCATGCAAATAAACTATGAATAGACACAATTTGGCCTCAGTAGCCCTTGTGCCATTAAATCCTAAACCAAAAACAGCAGAGAAGTGATCACTTCCATATGGGTTCTCCTCCACTTCCCAAGTGAGTGAAGGGAGCAGACAGAAAGGTCAGTAGCAGAAAACATACGGGTGGTAGAATTGGGTAGGTATGCAGAAGAAGGTGTTAGTTCTCACATTTAGCAGGGAGAGGTCATTGTCAGTGAGCATATGCTCTATGACACATATGTCCCCTTCCCTTAGCATTGGCACTACCCCATAGGGTAGTATGTCCATTGAAAACCCCAAGAAGTAGGATAGGGGTTGGCAGCTGCACAACGAGATCATCAAGGCCTGTCTGGGAGATGTCAGCCACAGGTGGCAAGTAAATAGATAGAAACTGCTAATTCTTGAGTTAGCAGTTTCTGATAGAAACTGCTAATTCAAGGTAAACAGAACAGCTATTAAAACAGACGACTTTTGCCGACTTTCCATTACAGTCACTCCTCACACTACCCGAAACATTTCCATAGGAGTAAAAATGGATTGGAATTTGTTAACTGTTTCAGAGGTAGAAATAGTACATGCGCTGAGAGAACAGCAAGTTGTACAGGCAACATGCATTATGACCAATCTTATTTCTACACGGAGCATCATACTCACTTTCAGCACCCCAATTCTACCACAAACAGCAATTAAAGCAGGATATTTGTTATACTAAATCCATCTATACATACAAATCCATTCAGGTGTTATAAATGTTCAAAATATGGCCATTTGCAAGCAATATGCTGAGGCAATGCATCTGCCATCACTGTAGAACTAAAGAATATAACCATTTCTAATATTTCTGAATAGACTGTACTGCCACTTCTCCTGTCTGTCCAAATTTTAAAGGAAATCCCGTCAAATATGCTTCCATGCTCTTATGCTGCTAGTGACGAAAGTTACTGTTCTGTAACTTTTGTCAGTAAAATGTTTCTAGCCAAACAGGTGTCTCAGTTTCTCCAAATGTTTCTGTTGCTGTGTGGGCAGAATCAATACTCTCTCTCTCTCTCTCTCTTCCACCAAGCCAATTATTTCCTCAAACTCAGTTCATGAGAAAACAAACACCCTGATAACTATAGTGCCTGACAAAGATCCAATATTACAGGAACTGACGAAAACAAAGCACATTGTCACTAAAGCCAAGAAACAATCACATTCCACTAATATGGAAATAGACAATCAAACAGATCAAAATTGATACAATACTGATGCTCCACAGAGAAATGACATAGATGATGGCTGCCCTGCCTTCCCAATAAAAAGAACAAAGAAAAGCAGGACCAATATACAGTAACTTCCTCTAAAAAACAGTCAGACAAAACAACCAGCCAAAAGCAAGTAATGTAGGCCTTTATACAATGGAATTGGAGAGGATTGTGCAGCAACACATGAACCAGAAGATTTAATAGAACATTTTGACCCCTTAGGGGTATGCATTCATGAAACTTACCTACACCTCAAGTATCTCCCAAGTTTCAGAAGTACAGAGTTACTATCTTATGGCAGAGTTGCTATTCCGATTAGATGTAATATCCCTTCCAGACCTGTTACGTCTTCA
Source organism: Mastigoproctus giganteus (assembly GCF_048544385.1). Lineage (NCBI taxonomy): Eukaryota > Metazoa > Arthropoda > Arachnida > Uropygi > Thelyphonidae > Mastigoproctus > Mastigoproctus giganteus. Next base: position 84,004,512 of record NC_143582.1, on the reverse strand, counting down.
GACCACTACAGAGTGGCAGTATGCATTGTTATTGGGATCACTTTAATCCTGGCTTCTATATATATTCTACCAAATTTTTCATGCCCATGCACTGGTCTTGAGCATATAGTAGCTCAGTTTAGACCTCCACTTTGTATCTTGAGAGATCCAAATGGCCATCATCTATTATGGGGAGCCCTTTATATGGTCGTTTAATAGAATCATTACTCAATGATTACTAACTTATACTGCTAAACACAGGATCCATTTCCTAACAGGTACTACTTTTTCTCTGGACCTCTTAATACGCTCTCCCTCTATCTATATGAGTATGAAATGATCAACGCTGAGTGAGCTACACAACAGTGATCACTTCCCTATTATCTGCAAAATCTAAATGCAATTAACCTCTAACCCCACAAGTTGCATTAACTAGAAATTTTCTAAAGCAGACTGGAATAATTACAAAAAACCTTTTCCACTTTGATGATTAGATAATTCTGTTCAAACCCATTGAAGATGTTAAGGTGCATTAACTTGACCAAATATTAACAGCTGCTATTGCAGTGATACCAAAATCACAAACTAACATATTAAAATCTTCAACCCTTGGTTGAATAGAGCTTCCCTTTGTCAATGATATCTTACAATAATAATAACAACAACCACCACATCCAGGGAGAACAGATTTTCATTAAATGTGTTAATTCTAACTCCTTAATCTGATCATGCAGATGAGTTGTTTTAATAACATATTTGGGAGTAGTTATTAAATACAGACTGATGTGGTATGCAAAAACAGCAAGAAGTGCCGGTGTCAAATTTCAGAAAAATAGATTGGTCTTATCTGAAAAATTTCTTTATCTAAACAGAAACGAAATGTCATATATGTGAGCTTTTATAGCCTTAAGTATTGTCATAGTAATAACATCTGATTAAATTTTAAATATATAGAAGTAGAAACAGTAAATTCTGTAAATATCTTAAACCATTCTATTATGCAAAAACAGAAAGTTCTGTATGCCGAGATTTTTCATAAAAGTAGCGTAGGTTTATTTATGCATTTTGAGAGTTTTCATCCCCTTATGCATAAAACATCAGTTATATACAATCAAATGGTAAGTAAATGCAGTTAGATAGGGGACATTATTTTTATTAGATATGACATATGATATGATATTAGATATGACATTATTTTTAATGTTCTCGATTGGTATTCTTCGTTAATGATATATTGAAAAACCTCCAACTAGAAAAAAATACATTGTTCACATGCTGTTCATATCTTCATCCTTGATATGCAAACATAAATTCTATTTTTTGGAATACCTATTATACTGTATTAAAATTAGTGAAGTTGTTTTCCATGTGGTTAGATAGCTCACACGAGGAAACTACAGTGGACTCCCACTTTACAATATTAATCCGTTCCAGAGACACCATTGTATCATGAACATATCATAATGTGAACCCAATAATTCATTGTTTTTTGATAATTTGTTCCAAGACCTTGTAAGTTGAAATTTTCACTATATAACTAAGATATTTATCTCTCTAAGAGGTGATTTTTATAATGGAAATTATATTAGTTTTATATGGAATACTGAATACCGTACTTTCCAGTATACCAACTCACCTTTTATCTGAAAAAAAGTCTCCGTAAAATTGTGGTGTGCCTAATACACTGGAATAAACATTAAAACATGATACAAATTTAAAACAGAAAAAAAGATAAAGAATGCTGATGGTGCTATATTTTTACTTATTTCCCCTCTCCTCAAAATGTTTAAAATGATAATTATGAATCAGAGACAATCGTAAAGTGAAATAAGTAAGCACCAGTTATCATGATCACTGTTTAGTAGAATCAAATGCTTTTTATAGAAACAAATTTCAAAAAACCAATTCAAATGAATTAGTTGAATTACATTGATGAATTACACTTTCATCGTTATCATATGTTCAGTTATAAGAATCAATTTTGAATGCCTTTGTGATATTTTTCTAAAGCACATTTCTGGAGGTCACAACCATAAAACAATTTGCAGTTTCTGGTTTATTGGGCTTTTCTGTTAGTGCAATCTATTATTATTATTATTAGCTATATGGTGCAAGGAAGCCTGAGGCTTATGCTGCACCAGCCAAAAAAAATTCCTGAGTTACCCTAAGAGAGAGAGAGAGAGAAAGAGAAAGAGAAGTAGAAGGGAATCACCAGGAAAGAGAAGAATGATGATATCCAACTCAGAACCCTGGGTGTGAATGGGTAGTAAACTCAATCTTATTGCATTTTCGATAATACCCATAACTGGAATTATGTTGGTTTTTACATTATGGTGAAATGTGTTTCCCCTTCCTCTTCAATCATATAAAAAACATAAATAAATTTTCAGAATCTTCTCTTCATTCCTACTTTTTAAGCTTCATAAACTTGTTACTCCGTATCTCACTTGCGCTTATTGGGTTGGTTTCAATTTGTGCGTGCCCTGTTTTTTGTTATTGATTGCTTATCTTTTTTACTATTTTAAATTTTACCAACTTTCCCTCAAAAAAATCAGTGAACAGAAATATCAATTAGTTAGTATGTACTGTACATATTACAGTATTAATTAAGCTATGTGCATAGGCATAAATTTATTTTTATTTTGCTAACCTGTGGAAAATATTCTTCTGATTTTCACATGTCATTTAAGTTTGTTAATTGGCAAGATAATAAAGTGTAAATTTGTGCTTTATATCTTTACTTTTATAGTCTGTGGATAATATACCTCCTATTTTTGCTTATTAGAATTGCCGTTTAATGAAAATTAAAATTCAATTTGCAAACATATTCACAATGACCAGCGCTTACTACATATCGTATAGTGAATGGTATTTTATTATGGAGAGTCCATCGTAAAGTGATTTGATCATACAGTCACCCAAAGTGACGTAGAGCAGGGATCCACTATTATATCTAGGCATAATGTGATTATATCATGTGGAGTGTTCAGGTTTTATCTCCTCATCAGGGGTCAACCCAATGTATCCACTTCATAGGATCCTGAAATATAAGCAAAAAATTTATTTATTAATACTGGTCATTCTAGAGCCTCTTAGCTTACTTGGCATACACATCATCACATTTTTAAATTTGATCAGATTTAAATATTGTATTTCCAGTTAATATAAGCTACTAATTTCTGAAACATTACATAAAACATATATGACAGTTACATTGACATTTGTTTATCATGTCAGATATGTAGAACTATGCGAGAAGCCTTTTTTAATAAAAGTAGACAATTGGTCCTGGGAGAGATAAATGCACAACTCCTTTTATGATTTTCCTACACACTCATCCTTGTGCTTGATAACAATACATTTCAAAATTTTAGTTTAACTTCGTGGAAGGTTTATTATTTTTATTCCATTTTGGCTATTCCAGTCTACCACAGTGGACTCATGTTACTTTTATTTTTTCTGTCAGCAATATTGGCACTGGTTTCTCTAGAGATCTCGTGGTTTATCTGTCTAATAGCTCAATAAGGGTGACTATTTTTAAATATTGGGTTATAAATAATAATGGGGAGTTTTCTTTTTATGTGATAAGGTGCAATATGGTTTCTAAGTTAGAAGAAGAGGTACCAAATAAATTGCAGGTAGATTTCCTTTGCTAATTAATGCTGGTGAAAACAAACATATGGCTCTTTTATTAATATCAGCAATATTTAGTATATTATAATGCATATGAATGTTTTGTGTAATTTTAATCCATCATGGCTATAGTATCTTCCTACTATAGCCATTCAAAAATGAAAATGATTATTATTTTTAACCAAAGTGGTTGTGCAGGCTGATTTTTGCACACCAAGGTTTAAACTCTATAACACAGTCATGCATTGTTATTTCTCATGGATTTTTTTTTTGTACCACAACACTATAAGGATAAATATTTATATTAATAAATCCAATACTTTAGTTTAAAAAAATAATGTAAATAAAAGATTTATAACATCTGCAATTTGTACATTCTAATTTATTAGTTTAAACACTAATATCAATATTTTTTAGAGATTTTTTATTCAAATTTTTTTTTCCAGTCAGTAAGCTATGTGCTCTCTTAGCAGCCCAGTGGGAGTATAAGAGCTATCAGTTCAAATAATAAATAAAGCAGATATAGCATTTTAAGATGAAGATGACAGTGTGCAGTGCATTCCTGAAACAGCACTGGACACTATCATCTTCACCTTGAAATGCTATATCTACTTTTGCATTTACTGTACTTTTTCTTATTTGTTTGCAGATCCCTGATTATGTCACATTTCCAACCACTTAAAATTAAACAGTCACATCTACATATGATACATAATGCAAACATGTTACCTTTTGATTTTACAATAAATGGAAATCACACATATATGTCTCTTAAGTACTATATTCTATTTCTTTTTTTATCTTTTTACAGGACATTGCTAATCAGCTTTGCAACACACACACACACACACACACACACACACACACACACACACACACACAGTAAATGCCGCATCTAACACAGAATACAACTGTTTCATGAGCTCCACATACATTATGCAATGCACAAATTCATTAATTACAGATGAGAATGAATATAAGCAGAATTTTTTTTAAATTCCAAAGTTGTAGTTTTATTTATTTTATTTTTTTGTCAAAAACTTTGAGAAAAACTGTTTTAGGACAGTGATACAGCAGAGAAATGGATGCTGTCTCCATTGGAAATACAGAAAGTGCGCAGGTAGAAAGATATAATTAAAGAAGCTGTATGGTGTGTGATGTTATTTGGTTTTTAGGAGCATTAGCAACTAAGGCCATATTGCTCCGGGGATATGCAGTGGTCATTTCCTGACCTTTCAGCATCCTTCGTATTTGGTGGTCACGGACTCGAACCCCGGTCTGATCAAGAAGCGTGTGCTATGCACTGCTGCTCCTGCCCACCTGGCTACAGAGGCACCGTGTGATTGTGTGCAAGAAAGCACTATAATGCTGTAACTCAACCAGTGCAATTATTCCACCGCCAGTAAAGAATGGATAGGATCTCACAAACTTCCAAAGATGTGTACTGATCAGTGTGCATTCAGCAGAGAGGACATCTGCATTTGCTGAGTGTTTGAGGACTGGTATTATTTGAATCTTTAACAAATGGAAAAATGCTCAGAAAACATTTTTGTATATACACAACTGCAGCCAAAAATGTAAGGTGACAGAGAAAGGTGCTTGGTGTTGGATGGTATGGGTTTTCAGTGTAACCATCACAAAACAACAGGAAAATTAGCTTATACATCTAGTGTGGAAACATCAGAAGCCTACACTATCCACAACATGTGAGGAGCCCTGCAAAGAATGCACTAAAGGAGATCATCACAGAAGATCCTGATCTTGAACACTACCCCTAACATATCACTGCATTGGTGCTAATAATACAAAGGATGGCAGTTGTATGGTTTCAATGACTCCTTGGTTTACACTTTTCATCACCAATGGAAGAGTACATATATGGAGGAAACTACATGAGGCATTTGAAACCATTCTGTTGTGTACCATCAGGCTCCTGGAAGTGGTGGAATGGCATACCCTTAGTCTCTGTCCTGAAGTGCCGGATTAAGGCATGGACTAACAGGGAAGCTGCCCTGAGTGCCATTCTTACAGGGGCACCAGAATCTGAAGAGCAAGGAAGGGATTTTTTTATAAAACCCATACACAGATTTCTAGAATATGCAAAGGGACACGGAAATAATATTTCTGCCCAGGGTGCAGGAATACCTTAGTCCAGCCCTGCTGTCCTGATGCCTATAGAGGACATGGCAAACATCAGAACATGCTTGTTTATCTCAATTGACATTCACTTTTTCACAAATTTGTGAATGGATTGTAAAAGGGTGTTCATAAACAGAATCCTCTGCTCATGTCACTGCAGAAATTGAGGACAGTTTTGTTACACAAATTGCCCAATATTCTTGTCATTTTTCAACATTTTGATAACCCATGCTGCTGAGTCATGTCTGAGCACTGATTTGGGGCCTGTAGCATTTCAACACATGATTAGCTCATGGTCCTGAAAAAGTAGTCATTGTTTATAAGCATGTTAAGGAAATAAATTCTGGACCTGATCCTCAGGGGGATTAACAGTACAGAACCTTGGGAAGTAATTATGGACTTCTTCTTCTTCTGCCTTATTAATTATTAATAATTACTTCATAATTAATAATTATTAAGGCAGAAACAGGACTTTTAATTTCTAACTCTTTTGGCCATATTGAGAATAAGCGAAATTTATTTATTATTTTATGCATTCTAAGATGGATAGTATGAATCAGAGCTGTAATACTCAATATGTTCTACGTTGATAATAATATTAGTAAATTAATAAGAGGAGTTTACCTCAATGTAGTACGTAGAACACTTCCGTATGATACCCTCCAGAAATTAAAACGAAAAAATCGACAACTTACCGGTACATTAAAGTAAAATATAAATAATTAAATAATCAATTTAACACAATTCAAAATCAATTTAAAACAATTAAAATTCAAATTAACGCAATTAAAAGAATCTAACGAAAATATTCAAATAACGAAAATAATTTGAATTTTAATTGTTTTAAATTGATTATTTAATTATTTATATTTTACTTTAATGTACCGGTAAGTTGTCGATTTTTTTCGTTTTTTCCGTTTTAATTTCTGGAGGGTATCATACGGAAGTGTTCTACGTACTACATTGAGGTAAACTCCTCTTATTAATTTACTAGCATTCTAAGATGAAACATGGAATCTGTTAACTTGGAAAACAGTACAAGTAGGGAGAGTACAGTCAAATTATGGAATAACTTTAAAGCTGAAAGAGTTAGTTTATGCTTGGGTATTGCACCTGCATCATTTCTACTACCCAGATAATATGAATGTATCGTTTAATTATATCTCATATTGTGAATACCGTCACAATGAATTGCCGAGGTATTGCACTGCTTGGAATATATAACACTTCACCAGTGGAGAAAACTAAGTTACTTATTCTCAGCAGATACCCTCACCAGGACGGCACCATTTCGAAGCTTGTTGGCTTACTCATCGGTGGGTGGGCAGGTACCCTGTTGTGTCTCATATTGTGGACTTATACTTCATAACTGGGTTGTCACTATTGCAACAACAGGATACTTGCCCACCCACTGATGAGTAAGCCAACAAGCTTCGAAATAGTACCATCTCTGGGTGGTGGTAGTATCCGCCAAGAATAAGTAACATTAGTCTTCTCCACTGGTGAAACTTATTCAAAATAATGCAAAATACCTCATTGTGAAGGTATTCACAATATGAGATATAATTAAATGATGCATTCATATTACTTGGGTAGTAAAAACGATGCAAGTGCAGCACCCATGCATAAACCAACTCTTTTATACTCTTAGACAGTTAGTCAAGAAATATTTTTAGAACTTTAAAGCTGCCTTAATGGAAACCATATGTACTAAAAGAATAAATAAAGAACTGGCTTATTTAACAGAAGATAAAAAAATAAAAAATAAATATATATATATATATATATATATATATATATATATATATATATATAATGGGAAAGTGAAGCATATAATGATTATAAGTTGGTTTGTAATAGTACCACAGAGAATTGTTAGGCTGGCAAAGGCTCACTGGATAAAAAAGCAAAGAAAAGAGAAAAAGGAGTATTATATGTATGTAAATACAAAGAAAAGAGCAAATTAGGTCCTTCTTTAATGGTTGTGGGAAAGTCAACCCAGCTGATTAAATGAATAGATACTTCATATCAATCTTTAGAGATGAAAGCCCCATCAAAGTGAGGAGAAATTGCTAGTGAATCTGAACACTGCAAAATCAGTAATATGGAAATTACAGAGGATTGTTTACTATAAAAATTTCTAAACTTCAAGGCAAGTGCACCCTCAAATAGATTATGCATACCTAGTTTTAAATTGTGCATACCTAGTGAAGGAATACGCTAAAACCATTAATGTTAATTATGAGGGCACCATTAGGCATAGGTGATTCCTCGGATTGTAAAAGCACCAATGTATTGCCAGTTCATAAAGTTTGAAGAGTGAAATGGAGAACTACAGACTAATTTCAGGGGTAGGAAAAATCACATAGCCAATGCTTAAGAATGCAATATGGGCTCATCTAGATAGAAACTGTTTCTCAAGGGAGCTAAAGATAGTTTTGTAAAAAATCTTGTTGAAGTAACTTGATAAACTATTATGACAGTGTTAACCATGATTTGGATGCAGTAAATAAAGAATGTAAATTAATTTAGACTTGAGCAAACATTAGGCTTAGTCCTGCATGAGAGATTGCTATATAAACTGGAACATATTAGGATTGCAACATGCACTTGCTGGAGAGGGCTTGCATGAGCCCCTTATTAAACTTTTGCATTTAATCCTCTTTTGGAGATTATCCAAGTCCTTGTTAAAAAAAATTTAACAGATGAATTGCAGGGCAGCTACGTGACAGGAGGCAAAGGGAACTGCCTTTGCCCTCAAGATTACTTCTTGAAGTACTCCTGTTGCTGATTTCTTAAATGCCATTGGCAAAGGAATAGAGGTCACGAGATCACAGTTCGCACATGTGAAAATTAGTTAATAAAAGTATCAATAATGAACACTGTTCCTTCAGGATGACTTAAATAGGCTTCAGTGATGATCAGATAAAGAGCAACTACATTTTAATGTTTCAAAATGCATGGTTTTACACTTGAAAAATAGTAATCCCAAAATAGATGATTTATCCAACAACTGCTTATAGAGATGGGGAGGTTATAAGGCTCTTGTATAAGCTGGGGTTGAATTAAAAATGTTAGAGAAAGAAATGGATTTGGAGATTACAATATAGCAGACACGAAATTCTCTGTGCAATGCAAACAAGTGGCAAGGAGAGCCAGTGGTAACCTGTTGATTATTTATTGAAGAATTAATTGTGGGGATGATATAATTCTACTGTATAAAACAATTTTGAGACAACACCTGGAACTATGTCCAGATGTGGAATATGCTCCTGAAAATTATATCAAGCTTCTTGAAAAGGTTTAAAGATCAGTATGCTTGGTGAACCAGCAAGAGGGTACCTATATGAAGAGAGACTTTGGATATATGGGATACAGAGCTTGATAACTATATACCTTAGAGCATGGATTAAAAACTGGGTTCCATGAGAGGAGGGTTTTACAATCTTTGTTAGTGCTTGTTTTTATTGTTTTAAGGAAAGAGGGCAGGTAACGTAGAAAAAGTCCAGGATATATTGATATATTTTTTTAATGTTTTCTTTGAAAGGCATTGTTTAACACAAGATGGCTTGAAAAAGGAAGCACTACACTGTGTTGGTTTTTAACTGTTTGTTAAATTGGGTTAACATTTAAATTTAACTTAAAAAAGTTATAGATACCTCACCTTATGACACCCCTTCTTTGTGTGAAAAAAAAAAAAGCTTTTTTTTTTAAGTAAAAAAAATTTACATGTATTCTAAAAAAGTATTAATTAACAAACAACTTTTAACATCTCATTAGAATTGTTATAAAGGAAAAACAACTACATAAAATTCTTAGCAAGAGGATAAAGGTTAAAGGTATGTAAGAGTTCTGTTGGGTGGCTTCCAGTCTTCTTTTTATGTTTGATGAACTTCCAAGATAACATATCATCATTGGAAGTCTTTGTTGGTAAACTGGCTATGTTGAGCTGCTAACCAGTGGCAAAGCTATAAATTCCATTGTAACTTAAACATCCATATTTTATCAAATGTCGGGTCCCTTGAGTTTTTGCCTTTTCCCACACAGTGGCATGTGGTAGTTTTGTGGCATAATGGTATGGTAGGTTTGCCTCTGCTGCCACAGCCCTCAGATTCTTTTCACCTCTCTTTCCCTACCAACAAGTGGCTGGTTATCACAGAGATCGATCACCATCAGGGCCAGATTTACATATAAGCTAAACAAGCTGCAGCTTAGGGCCTCACATTACAAGGGGGCCTTGATCCATCTTAAAAAATCCTTTTTTTAATATTGTCACAGATGAACAGTAAGAGAGAAGGGCCTCATACATATTATAGCTTAGGACTACAACAAGTTTAAATCTGGCCCTGATAACCATTCTTGTAGTATTGGTTATAATTGTTATTTCTTTTGTGATTGGAGTAACCTCATGCATTTAATCCTTGTCCAGACAATGCAGTTTGCTTTTGAGTCTTAAATTGTCATGAAACTATACTCTATCCTTGCCCTATCAGTAAAAATCTGAATCATTTTTATAGTAGTATTGTTATGTGACTATTCTTGTAACTTTTGGGTATCATCTCATATTTCATAGAACTATAACATCTTATTGGATTTAGTATGCATTTGTATGGCCAGACATGACAGTTGAGGTAGTCATGCCTGTAATTGATGTTGGAATATCTGGTATACCATCCTCAGTGACAGTATATAATGGGTTTGCCATTTGAAATTCTTTAAAGGTCTCTTTCAATCAGGGCTGTAGTAGTTTATTTCAGGTTGAGGAGTAGAATTCAGGCTGAGGAATATTCAGGCTTGTTGTCTGGTCATTCAGACCTCACAAAATGTGAAACCAAAAAATATGGAATCAAATGTTATGATACTACTCATCAAGATTAACTTGCTTTCTCATTGAGTCATGAATTAACTCTTGTTTCAAATATCTTTTGATGTTATAACTCATCCTCCTCCTCTGGCATTAGGAATAGAAAGTGTCACTCTGTGATTAAGCCTTTTTCAGAAGTTCAGTAGCTATGTGGAGTAACATTAAATAGATGTCACTTAATACAGTGAGCTTTAATATCAGTTCCACATGTTTAGGTAGGTTTTTTGCAATGACTAGGTCTCCTGACTGAAGGCATTAACCATATTGGGAGCTCCCACTTCATTTTCCAAACATAATTTTTGTATAATGAATAGTGAGAACTTATTTAATTACTGGCTGATGTGGTGGTGAATGGACTGTCAAGGATGCTGGTTGGGCTCAGCCTTTTTTTATGTCTTCTTCTTTTAAGAAGAAGAAGAAGTGTCATTTCTCCATGTGGAAGGAAATTATATATACATCCGTTGTTGCTCCATTTTGCTCTGGAGGATTAATTTTCCATTTGGTTCTGGTCCACCATAGACGCACAGGAGCAAGCAAAAAAAATATAATGAAAGTTAGTTGGTTGGTAAAGAAGGAATCTTTAAAGAAAGACCTTTCCTTTCTGAACTTGCTTACAGTTTGTAATGGAAAATCTATTTAATATTATTGTAATGGAATTGAAGCTTTGATGGCTGCTTTATCTACAGCATGAAGGGTTGCTTGGAATCTGGAGCTTAAGAGCTTATGTGAAATAATAAGAAATTAATAAATTTTAAGAATATTTAAAAAATCTAATGAGGAAAATAAATGGTGATGCTGGAAGTGCTGTTGAATATTTGAATCTCACTGGTGAAACCAATATGAATAAACAAAGTTATATATATCAAACTGATATTTAGGTAGAGAAAAGCAGATATTGAAAAAAAAAAAAAAAAAAAGAATTATTACTCTTTGTTAGATAATGATGATGTATTTTTGCATGTTGTATTTTGTTGTAATATAACAAAACAAAAATTTTTGCATGCTTATTGTAATATATGAATTTTTTTATGCAGGCTCAAGAAAGAGATAGGTTTTTAGTGACATCTGGTGGAAGTAAAATAGTTGTGTGGAATTTCAGCATGCCGAAAAAGGAAATTGGAAATCATCACAGACCCAAAATCCGAAAAATTGACAATCACCGAGAATCTGTGACTTGCATAGCAGTTTCAAGGGATGGAAGCCTTGCTGTATCAGGTGAGTTATTACTTTCATTATCCATCTGTGTATGCATCAGATATTGTTATCCGTACACACATTTTTTAGCTTTCTATCACCACAGTTAGTTAATTGGATTTCACTTTGCCCCTTACTGTTAATCAGCACCTGCAGAGTCAGAATTTAAATATTAATTAAATATAATTGTCTTGTCATACTACCTTTCACACATTCTCAAACCCCTGGTGCATAGTGTTTAGGATAAGGTGCCACCAGTGGCCTGCAGCATCTGTACTCTAGTGAAATATATAGGACTCTGTAAATGCCAGAAGTGTGTGTGTGTGTGACATAAGTGTAAAATGTATTTAGTGTCTAATGGCCCCATCTCTGCATTGTTTTCATTGTAGGTGTAAGACGGTACCCTGTAGAGGCCAGAGATTTAAAAGTGTATGGATATGTATAGTGTTATGTTCTGTTGTTCATCTGGCCATTTAGCTGTTGGGCCCCTGACGGGACCCACCGTTGCCCACACTTAGCCCCATGGAGGGAGACCTGGTACCCAGTAGCTGTATATTTTACTCTGGCAGGCCCTGCCACCTAGTTTCCTGAGATTTCAGTGGCTAGGGCCTATATATAAAATAATTTAAAAAAAAACTATGATGGGGTGAATGCTAGAATTAAAAGGCCAAAAGTTTGTGAATGTGGTTAATTTAGGCATGATTAAATTTTTAACTTGTAGGGCATATACTGGTGTATAGGTAGAGTGGGGGGAGGCTGAAGACGGGGTGAAAGGTAGAAATATGGAGATGATAGGGAAGGCGACCCCAGGTGGTCAGGGAGGCATGCCCATGTCTCACCAGGCAAAGTAAAGGGGGTGGCGGGGGGGAAGAAACAGAAAAACCATCTCCTCCCACCCTGCCAGGGAGAGGAATAAAGGTACCAGACAAGAGAGCCAGTACTGATTGCCAATTGGCATCCTGTCACCAAGACTACAGTAGTCTTGATACAGTTCATAGGTCAAGTCTGTTAGTAGGGTCTCTCATGGGACAGCATCCCATCCAGGTTGTTCTTTGTCTTTGGTTCCCTATCCTCAGTTAGTACACCTGTCACTTTCATTTAGGTCTCATGTTTGTTGGTGGCAATGAGCAGGGTTTCTTGGTCCCAATGATGAGAATCACTATTCCTAGGCAAGACACCTAGTCTTTCTTGCATTTTTCATTCCAGGTGTGGTATCCGAGTAGATGTTTTGGATTATTATCTGGGTGGTTGTTTTTCATTCCTGGTGCACTGCATTTAATGCTATCCTTCTTCTTGAGAAAAGTTCTTGAGCGAGATTGGATACGGCTCTGTTAATGGGCAGCAGGGCTGCATGGTTCAAGGTCCTTCACATTGAAGTCCTTTTGGGACAGAGTCCCTTCCTATGTTGTTCCGATTTATTGCCTGAGTTCAGGTTTTCGACTGTGCAGTGCTAGGTAAGTCCACTTTCAGTGTCATGAGATCAATTTGATGCCAGTCATGTTCCAAGTCATGTTCCAGAGCATAATATGCAGTACACCTTCAAAGGTCAACTTTGCGGTGATAGGTAGATCTATTTACAGTGTCCAGAGATAAAATCTGGTTCAATAGTCAAGGTCCAAAGAGGAGACAGTGGGTCCATGTCCAGTTCAGTAGTCAGGTGTCTGGTGAGTCGTTTATGTGAGTTATCACAGCACAGCAGATATTGCTAGAGGCTGTGGTTGCACTACGGTTGCAGGAATGTTCGATGCTTTTGAAACAGTTCCTGGACATTTTTATTTGTAGTGGTCTCTTGAAGTCTAGGGTGGCCTTGAGAAGGACTAAGCAAGTCTTAGTCAGTGAAATTTGAAGATAATTTGCCATTTCCCAAGCTTGGAGAGTCTCCAGAGCTCTGTTCGCTGAGGCCTCCAATCGGGCCCTTGAATCCGCAGCCGGCATTAGGACTACATCATACAGTGTGTGTGTGTGGCATGTTGCATGTGTATAGTATCATGTTGGGTTCTGTTGTTTCTCTGGCTTCTTGGCTGCAGGGCCCCTAATGGGACCCTATGTTGCCTGCCACCACGACCACTAGGATGTAAGCCAGGCAGTCCATCGATCTCTGGTTAGTCTCCACCAGAGTCACTTGAGCTTCCTGACGGAGACCTAAAAAAAAAAGTGACAGGAAGGGCCAAGTAAGAACAACCTACAAGTTGTTCTTACTTGGCTTCACATAGGACATAGTCATTTCACACATTATTTTCTGGGACCCTCTTGTGTGTGAGAGTGTAAAATTAGTTGAACAATCACACGTTTTTATCAAATTTTCCAAATTTATTTGTGCACACCATTGTATGTTTTACCACTTTTAACCTTCTGACTGAGTGTCAGAGATATTACGTTTATTGTGTTTAGGCAGTCCCAGCCAAACTTTGGCATCCCCACCATCTATCATACAGATCAGTCACTAAGACAGCACGAGCTGTCATCTCGATTCAACCATCAAGTTAGCACAATGAGCCACCATCCAAAATAGGTAAAAAAATTCTGGAAGGACAATGTGTCAGGGCACATGCTGTTTTATTTTAATCTTTGAGATTAAATGTATTGAAGTGCATAAAAATAGTAACTAGAATATTATACTAATAAAGTATAGTATACCAGAGCTAAATTTTATGTCAATTCTGTTTATTTGTACTTGTTCTGGAAGGATGGACATGGAATTTATGAAATATTTTAAGGGAAAAAGGTTTGGGAACTTCAGACATATACACAAATGTGTTTTTAATAATTATTATTTACCACCTTTTAGTTTGTTTTTTTTTACATTGACATGGTAACCCACAACTTCTAATGCATTCAGTTTTTGACTTGGCTTATTGTGGCCTAAGTTGCAATATGCCATAAAAATACCAAATCAATCAATCAAGCGATCCAAACATATACTTGCTCATATGAAGTAAAGAGAATAGACTATGATCTCAAATGTCAGTCTGCCAGTAAAAATAAAAAAATAAAAAATCAACCTTAGTTATTTTAGGATAGCTTTTATATATATATATGTATAAATAACAAATCTATTTTTGTGTAGCTCTTTTGTTATGAAATGCATTTGATTTCTTTTTGGTAGGATCAAAAGATGCACAAATAAAAGTGTGGCATCCTCTCACTGGGGACATTCACACCACATTAGAGGGACACATAGCACCTGTGACCTGTGTTGCATTTGCACCAAATGGTCTCTTTGTTGTTTCAGGGTCAGAGGATATGACCCTTCGAGTATGGGGTTTGACACTTGGACTAGTGGAGGCAACATTCAAGGTAAATTTCATTTCATACAGTATACTTAAAAATTTTAAAAACACAATAAAGAATTTGTCCTACAGTCTAATTTGGGGAAGGGGGGAAAGTGAACGTGTGATAATCATGAATTGTCGGTTTTCAAAAAATTATCATTGCCAGTATGTTTATCTGCTGTTTATTGAAAATATGAGACAAGTGGCAGAGCAGCCTTTCTGTGTATCAAAAAGTAAATCTGACAATTTTACTGCTTTCAGACAAATGTGTTTGGAAGTAGTGAAAAACCAAGTCAACCTGTAGTAAAGGCAAAATTTGTTCTGCTGTAAGCACAACATTATTGCATGAACTATGCAACTTAAATCCTGCTGGTTACAGAAATGATAAAAGAATGAAACAGTCCTTCTAATTTTACAAAAAAAGATGCATTTCATGCATTTATCTGCTGTAAAAGTTATTTAGTATTCAGGAGATGCATTATTGGTATTGACAAGTAATACAAAGAAGCAAACTTATACAGCATCAGCCAAAAAAAAAAAGTAAAAATAAAATAACAAAAAAAAAAAGAAAAGAAAACACTTCCCACATCACTTTCCTACCTCTAATAATTTATCTAATTCCTTCTTAAATTTAATTCAGACTACCCACTTGCACAGCACCAGATGTAAATTTTCTCCAACAATCAACTACCATCTGGTTGAAACAGACTTCTGCACATCTACATGCAACCATCTTTCCTTAATTTAAATTTATGTATTAGGAGTGTTGTGTGAGCAAGAGTAAGGATGTCATCATTATTTAGGTTACTCGATCTATTGAAAGTCTTAAACACCTCATTCAGACCTCCTCACAGGAGACTAGTTTCCCCATGCTGCAACATGCAGAACTGAAGTCTTTCTTTGTAATATACCTTTTGTTCCCCCCCTCACTAATCTTGTTGCCCTTTCCTGCACGTTACACATCCTTCCTAAAATGAGGCTTCCAGACTTGTATATTTGCAGTACTCAAGGTGTGCTTACCATTGCCTTATATAGCAGAATAATTACAGAGAAATTCATGTAATAATTATCTCAGGTCTCCTTTGTTCTCTACTGCCTTCACTGTGGTACCACACATTTGGTATGTTAATCTGAGATTACTGCTACCCATTTTTTAATGCATTTGTTAGCATTAAATTTCAATTTCCACTTCTCAGCACCTCTACTTAATTTTTCCAGGCCTTGTTGCAGCAGCAACATACCCTGATTACTGTCATTCACCATCCACCAACCTTTGTATCATCTGCAGACTTAGACATTAACCCTGACATGCCTTCATCAGTATCATTAATAAATACAGTGCGGCCAAAAATCCGATGGTAATTCGTTCCACAAAACCCATTGTACGTTGAAACCAATAGTACATTGATTTCCTGTAATTTGTGCCAAACCTTTGACAGGCAAACCCAACAACACACAAAATAGGTATTTCTTACATGTTATATTTGCATAAAAAATTATGTTTGATAAAGATTAATTTATAAATAGTTATAAAATATATTAAAACAAACACTAAATTAGCATTTACCATAAAACTTGAAGTAAAATCGATAGTGGTTTAGCAGTGGTGGAATAGGTGGATCAGGCATCTTTTTGGTCTTGCTGCCACAGAAACTGTCCAAAATAGACAGTTTTTGATGACCTTTTTGCAGCTTCCTGGAGTAAAAATAACTTTTTCTTCCATTTTACGCATAGGGAGTTCATTGTTTTCAATGTTGGGGGTGTTTTTTTACCACTTCTCTTAAATGCTCCCCACAAGGAAAGACAGTCTTCAACTGTTCAGATGACACTTTTTGGATATCTTCTTCTTCCTCTCTAGTATCATACTATAATTTTATCCAACTCTTATTTCTCCTCTGTTGTAAACACCTGTTGAAAACATCATTCCAAGAACTTACCATTAGCCTTACACAGTCCAGGATGCTGAACTTCTACCTCCAAAAATCATTGAGGGTGACAGCATTTTCACCGGAGGTCACTGCAGAACAACTTGCAAACATTTTCTTGAAGCTTGCAATCACTTTCTGGTCCATTGGTTGAAGAAGAGTGGTGTTGGGTGGCAAAAATTTGACTTGTACAAAGTCAAATTGTGCCTCCAAGGGAAGGTACTGCACCTGTGGATTTATCCACAGGTGCAGTACCTTACCTTCACAGGAAGTTTATTTTTCCCAAGGTAACTCTTCACCGAAGAACAGAAAACTTCCAAGTGCCATTCATTGAAGACATATCTTTTAACCAGGCCTTCTTGTTACTGTGCCAAAACACTCTCAGCATGCCTTTGCTGATTTACTCTGGGTGGAGGGGGGTTAGAGTGATGCTTCAGCATAAAATCTCCAAAGGCATTAACACCCAGCAGGAGAGTGAGCCTATCGTTCATGGGCATGAGGCCACTTTTGTGGCCCCTTCGAAGCAAATTGAAATCCAGAAGAAGCAAAAATTGAATTCCAAGAGCTTGCTGAGGAAGATAGTCCTCTTAATCAACAAGCTCTTGGAATTCAATTTTAAAGGCCTCAGCCACTTCTTTATCAACGCTGGATGCCTCTCCATGCCTTACAACACTTTTGATATTCGCCGTTTTTGAAGTGCTCAAACCAGCCTCTAAAGTCTTCAAAGTGCACAGCACTGCCACCGGTTGAATGAGCTTTAAGTTTCAGGCCATCATAGATCTATTTAGTACATTCACAGATAAACTGTCTAGGCATTGTGTCACCCTTGTTCATATTAATAAGTCTTTTCATTTCCACAATAAAGTCCCTGCCCTTCTTTTTTTTTTTTTTTTTTTTGGTAGTTGGCGCATCGGCATCTGTGGCCATAATGCACCTCCCAAGGTTTTTGCAGTACTTTGATCCAAGCCCGAGGCGGGATTCGAACCTGCGACCTTTGGGTTGCCAGGCAGGTACTTTACCCACCCGGCTAGCCCAGTCGGCCCCTGCCCTTCTGCACTGATGTGGAATCATCACCAGCTTTAGCACTCTTTAGAATGTCCTTTTGTTTAACTATTGAATTTAATGCATCTGGTGGAAATTTTGAGCAAAACCATATTCACACACAAATTCTTACTCATTCATGTTTTACTTTAATGGAAATTTTATTCTTAACTTGCACTTTAGGAGCAATGATTATTAATTTCAATTTATTTAATTAATAATCACAATTAAATTAATTATACTTCACAAAAATGCACTCTGTTTACACTGAACAAATGCATCAAACAGAAGATAAACAAAGAATAACAATGCTCATTATGTGATTCTAAACAAAGCAGGGATGTTGTACTGAACAATAACAAGGATGCTGATTGGTTGAGAAGAATCGTACAAGTCAATCAAACGACTTCTACTGCCACTACAGATAGCACACACCATCTGTAGAAGTTGTTTTCGTATCGGGTTAAAACAGCGGGAAGGTGGGGGGGGGTAAACACCCTAAGACTGAGGCAGTGTGGAGGGTGTATCCATAAGTAAATTTCAGCCATGAAAGCATTACACTCATGAACTCCGATAAGCTTCTTTTAATAATGAGAAAAAAACTAATCAATATATCATTATTGACTTTTACTGCCATTACCAATAACATGCACCATTTATTTAGCAAGAATGCAGGGAGAAACTGCGGTAGTAGGAAATGATTTTGCCCGGTAAGTTTTCCCGAAATTTCCTGTGGTTCTCGTGTTGGCTTTCTTTACCATAGCCTAATAATCATCTAATTCATTTAAAAAAGTTTTTCCCCATTGTGAGTTTCCCTCCCACTTATTCCAATCAATCTGCAGCAGATTAAAGTCACCCATAATAAAACATTCATGCTTGGTTGCTTACCCATTCCATCTGCATGTAAAGGCTCTTGTTATATTCTTCACAATCTTCTGGTCTGTAGATTACTCCCGCTCTCATTGTTCCTTTGCTTCCAGCTAACTCACACCACACATGTTCTATGCTGGCAGACGTAACATCAGACTCAGTAAAAGCTCTCATCACACTCAGGCTGCTTTTGATAAGAAGCATGATCCCTGCACCCCTTCTGTCTTCCCTAAATACATTATACATACCATAGTGAAACTTGGCATCACCAAATTCCAGGTGGCATCATGTTTCTGTTAGCCCTATTATATCAGCATTAGTTGTTCTAACCAGGAGTTCAAATTCAGCCATTTTATTGACAACACTCCTGACATTACTGTAGACACAGTTAAGACTAAGTAATCTTCTATAGTTTACTACCCCAACACATCCCCTTGAACTTATTTAGGGTTGCATCCCAAGCTTCTCCCTCATTTTAAACATTGCTACCCTTAAAACATCTTATGAACATTGGCTGTTGTGACAAGAATTCATGAGGTGAGTGCAAGCATTACTTTGACCTATATCATCGGATAAATATGGATCTAAATTACCCTTATCCCCCCCCCAACTAGCTGTTTCCCTTAACCCGTAGGGTATCCTCAATGAAATTAATATCATCTCCACAAAATAGATTCCTTCTACCTACAAATATGGGCCACGCTAATAACAATCCCCCCCCCCCCCCCCCGAGTCTTGCAGATTCCCTCATGTTTCGAGTTAATCCACAAGCTTTCAGCATATAATCACTCCTATCCAGACCCTTCATGCTGAGAAGAGGCTGAGCTATATGAAATTAGTGATGTCATAGTTACAGAGGGATTTTACAGATGAGTAAGCAACAAAGCCTTGTTTATTTATTGTTTTATTTATTACCAACACCGAAAAATTGTGGCTTCTGCAGGAAAGGTTATGGTCATCTCTTTTTTTGACATTCAAGTAATAGTTTATCAACATGGGACCTTACTACAGAACTGCTGCATACTTTGCAGGATCGCATTTGTCGCAAATGACCACAACTGCATGCAGGTTGTGGTCATTTGCGACAAATTTGTGGATTGCTGCATCACAACAATGCGAGACCTCATGTTGCTCATTCTCTCATTGGGTACTTAGCCAGCATTAATGTTAGATGTGTTACTCATTCACCCTACAGCCCTGACCTTGTACCCTGCAATTTTTTTATTTCCAATATTAAAGGAGGAGCTAAGAGGAAAACATTGCCAGAAGTTGTAAAGACATTTGAGGTGATTCTCAAACATATGTCAGAAAATGGCTTTCACCATGTTTTTGAAGAATGGTAGAAGCATTGGAGTAAGTGCATTTCATTAAATTGGGACTACTTTGAATAGAATCATCAAAACATGGATGATTAATAAGGTATGTTGTAAAGAAAAATTGTGATCATTCTTTATTAAACATAGTTCTAGAATCATTTATAACAAAGAAAATTTGTAAAAAAGATGTAAAAGTAAAAAATATTTTTTACATGCATCTTTCCATTACATCAATGGGGAAATTGTGAATGATTTACAAATTACTACTCAGAAATACATGGTGTTTGTAAATTTTACTAAACCACTAAGAAAAAATACTTGAACACTATTAATTGTTTCAGCATTGAGTATGCTGCACATGTGTGGTTCCCATCAGTGAATTTTCATAAGCAGTAAGCTCTGTAGAGTGAGTGTTACATTAAATTTTTGAAAAAATGAAAACATAAATGCTTTAAAATATTAATATGTTCTTATTTTGGCATTATTACCCAACAGTAAGGTAAAATTATTATAAAAAATCAAATTAAGGTTAAAAAATCTCATAAATAAATTCCATCATTACTTTTTGATGCAAAATGTGTTACCTGGTTCAGTTTTATCAAATTCTGGATCTGCATTCCACAGAAATTCTTTAGTTTCAACTTTTCCTAAATCAGAAAACCAAAGTCAACAGGTGCAGTCTTCTCTTCCTGCAACGTGCAAAGCTATTTTCATGCTGTCATTTATTATAAACTATGTCTATAATCAGTTGGAAACACAGATAAGAGATGATGGCATGCACTAGAAAAATTAAAACAATTTGTAAATTAAAGGAACTTATTGTTTAAGTCCTTTTAAAAACATAAACTAATGAACATACTCCCACAGGGCCCACATATGAAAAACATAGTACACACCCTGAATGGTTAATTAGCAATTTATTTGGTATGAATTATTTTTTGAAAGAATATTTATTGTTTTAATCCCATTGTGAATATGTGGAATTTCTCCTTCTAGGAACATCAGAGTAAGGTTATTGGTGTAGCTGTGACATTAGACAGTCGACGAATACTATCAGTTGACACTCAGGGATATCACCGTTTGTGGTTAGCAGATACTGGCATCCAGCTGTACATGTGTCCAAAAGCCACTACCCACATGACGCTACATGGGAACATTGTCTTTGCTGTGTCGGGAAAGAACGAGAATAGGTATTGAAAAAATCCAACCTATCTTAGTTTATAAGCAAAAAGGCCTATGTGCTCTGAATTCATATTCAATAAAGTATTGTGCCATAGAGCAAAATGGAAAGAAAGGAAATTGGAAAAAAACAGGGTAAAAATATGTTTAATTCTTACTATGAACAAAAAACACCGGTAAAAATAGAGGAAAATAATGCATATTTTTAGACGTGAGGGCCTTCGTGCCTCTGGCTGCCAGATTTTGCAGTTCTATGATCTACCGAAGGTCCACAAGGAAGGAGTGCCCTTAAGACCGACAAATTATCTAAGTTAGTTTTGAGCTTGCTCTCGCCCCTAGTAGGCAAGACTGCCAACACCATTTCTAACAGTGGGGAATTCCTGGACTGGTTTCGTACCATCTCAGATGACCAAGTCATGGCCTCATTTGATAGGTATCTCTTTTTACTTCAATCCCAGTCAAACTGGCCATCACGTGTGCCAAAGACGGTGAGCAAACTCTGAGCAACAGATCTTCTCATTTGCATGCCCTTAGTTTGTGCTTGACTGGTGGGGCCATCATGTTTGGTGACTCCATTTACTGACAGTTACACAGTACAGCCATGGGTTCCCCCGGTTAATTCAGTTACGGCAAACATCTGGAGAGTCGCACATTTGTGGGTTTGCCAGATCCCATTGCCTTTTGGTGTCGCTACATGGATGATGTGTTTGTGGTCGACCAACTTTTGCTGTTGTTGTTGTTGTTGTTGTTATTTGGTTTTTAGGAGCATTAGCAACTAAGGTCATATTGCTCCGGTGCGGTGGTCATTCCCTGACCTTTCCGCATCCTCCGTATTTGGTACCAACTTTTGCAGCACCTTAACTCTCTGTCACTATTCATTCAATTCACCATTGAACTGGAGTCAGACAACACTTTTTCTTTCTTGGATACCCTTGTCCGGTGTGAAGGTATGTGTCTAAAGAGATCAGTCTATTGCAAGCCAATGTGTGCTGGCCAGTTCACCAACTATTGGTCAGCACACACACGGAGCTATCTTCTCGGCATGGCATGAGCCCTACTAACCTATGCCTGGACCCACTCTAGTTTTGCAGATGAGAGGTGCACTGAGATTATTAGGGTTAAGACAGATCCGGTAAGGTGCTACCCCACCAGTGCCCTAGATAGGTGTGACCTACAGGCCCACGACCATGTAGCAGCCCCAAGACCATATGCAGTAATTATTCCATCTCAATCACCTTTATCCTGTTCTACCCGAACCTATTGCAACAAATTTCTAGTCTTAAAGGCTCATGGGATAAAGTGCTTACAACTCCCAGGCAGGAAGTTGCAATCCGTCGTCTCGAGGGTTAAGACATCAGTTCCCCCCCCCCACTGCAGAATGGATTAGTTTGTTTGTTTGTTGTTTGGTTTTTAGGAGCATTAGCAACTAAGGCCATATTGCTCCAAGAATATGCGGTGGTCATTCCCTGACCTTTCCGCATCCTCCGTATTTGGTGGTGATGGGCTCGAACCCCGGTCTAATCAAGAAGCGTTTGCTATGCACTGCTGCTGCTGCTCCTTTCCACCTGGCTATGGAGGCGCCTAATGGATTAGTCTGCCATATTTCCTGCCGTGACTGCACTGGCTGTTACGTTGGGGAAACTGGAAGGAGACAGTAGTCATGTCTCTGAACACAACAAAACTATCCATTTAGTGGACATGGAGCACTCAGCAATCGCTGTGCACTTCTGGTCAACCCAGCATGACATTGATCCATGCCGCAACGCCATGATTATTGATTGGTCCCACCATTACCACCGCATCTAGTTAGAATCAGTGCACATCTCGTGCTGCAGTGGTTCCTTTAACTGGAACAGAGAATGTTGTGTCCATCCCATTACTGAGACGACCATCCTCTTGACTGACAAACATTGGCATTTACAACATTCCCAGACATTACAGCTACAACTGCAAGCATTCCCTTCTAAGGTTAATTTTTACTTGCACCTGTAGCACGCAGTTCACCATACATGACTGCTATGGTATGCACGTTATATTCTGTATATTTGTCCATTAGCAGTCACAACTGATGAAGGACATCCTCACGTCTGAAAGCTATGTATTACTTTCCTGTATTTTTACATGTGTTTTTGTTCATAGTAAGCATTAAACGAATTTTTACCTGCAACTTATTTCCTTTCTTTCTCTTTATCTCTGTGGCACAATACTTAATTCAATATCTTAGTTTTGCTTATCACTTATAAGCAAATCTGTGCTTCTGTATATGGTAGCTGAAAATTACAGACGTCTAACCAACTCATGATTTATTTTCTTTAAGTGATGAATTCATTTAAAAATTTGGAATCACAAAGAATTTGTGATGAAATGGAAAAAAAAAATTTAATTTCTCTTGGGATTTGGGTTATACAGTACTAAATATTAAGAACCTATTATCTGATTATCCTTCTCCCTGTACATTTTCTGTTCAGAAAGTGGACAGGGAAGAGCCCAAATGGATTAACAACTAATGAAATCGACTTCATCCTCACTAACAGAAGATATATCACGAATGATGTTACTGTCCTGAACAAGGTAAATGTTGGAAGTGATTACAGAATGGTAAGGTGCACACTTGATATAAATGTAAGAAAAGAAAGGAAAAAACTGACTCAAGTAAATAATACAAAGGTCTTCGAGATAACAGAAGAGGAGAAAAAGCAGTATGTACTGGAACTTAAGAAAAAGTTTGAGCTTCTGCAGACTGCTCAGGACCAAGATATCGATGAGGAATATTACAACTTTCTGAAAGTGATAAAGCCCAAGAAACCTATAGGGAAAAAGAAATCCAAAGAAGAAAAAATTAGTCAAGAAACACTTGTCATGATGAACCAAAGACAACAAATGAAGAGGAAGAAAAACACTGACAGGGAGAAAATTGAGTATACTGAGTTATGCAAAGCCATTAGAAAGAGACTCAGAGAGGACATAAGAAAATTTAACACAAGAAAAGTAGAACAAGCATTAAGGGAAAACAAAATATTTAAATCAGCAGCCATGAGCAGTAACACAGAAAGACAAATGATACTGAAACTGAAGAATAGCGATAGTGTACTTATAAATAGCAGAGAAGGCATAATTCAAATAGCAGAAGACTACTATAGAGAATTATACAAGGAGTGAGGGAATGATGCCAGCAGTGGGGAAGATGGATTGCAAATTACTAACACATACAACATACCTGATATCCTTCATGATGAGGTATAACATGAGTTGAAGAAAATGAAGTATCAGAAAGCCCCGGGGGAAGATGAAGTTACTGTAGAATTGTTAACATTGGGAGGAAGAGACATACACAAACTGGCAAGACTCTTCACAAAATGCATTAGAAAAGGTCTGACGCCTAAGGAGTGGAATAATGCAATCATAGTTTTGCTGCATAAGAAAGGAGATAAATCAGAAATTGGAAATTATAGACCAATTAGCTTGTTATCTCACATCTAAAAGTTGTTCACAAGGGTCATTACTAACAGATTAGAAAGAATACTTGATGAGAATCAACCAAAAGAGTAAGCTGGTTTTAGGACAGGATTCTCAACTATGGATCACCTTCATGTAACATCACAGTTAATGGAGAAAGCAAATGAATATAAAATACCATTATGCCTGGCATTTATGGATTATGAAAAGGCATATGACTCTATACAGCATAAGGCAATATTTCAGGCACTGGAAAGACAAGGCATAGATACCCCATATATTATGATTTTGAAGAAAATGTATGAGAATGCTACCTCCTTTATGAGACTAGACAAAGACAGTAGTAAATTTAAAATTGAGAAAGGATTTCGACAAGGAGACACAATATCTCCAAAATTGTTTACTGCTTACAATTTTCAGATGACACTGTGGTCATAAGCCATGATCCCAAAGAATTAGAGGAAAATTTTAATCAGTTATGCAGAGTTAGTAAGGATTTTGGACTAAAGATGAATATGGCTAAAACAAAAGTAATGATGAACGTATGCCACAGAAAGGGATATAATGAATGAAGGAGCAGTAATTGAAAAGGTAGTCATTAGCTGTAATAATGATAAATGGCTGGAAGAGTCAAGAGAAGAATAAATTTTGGATGGATAGCATTCAATAAATATAGTCACATACTGAGGAGCAATATCCCAATTTGTCTGAAATGTAAAATAATGGACCAATGTATACTCCCCACCATGACTTATGGAAGTGAAACTTGGGCACTCACCAAAAGAATGGAAGAGAAGCTGAGAACTACACAGCGAAGAATGAAATGAATTATATTAGGAATCAGACTGTTAGATAAGAAGAGAAACACATGGATTAGGCAGCAAACTCAAGTAAAGGACATTCTTATGAAAACTAAAGAACTAAAATGGTCGTGGGCAGGACACATAGCTCGAAGACATGATGACAGATGGACTAAGAAAATAACAGAATGGTACCCAAGAGGAGCTAGAAGAAAACCTGGAAGACAACAACAGAGATGAAATTCATGAGTTTGTGGGTAGTAAATGGGCGAGTCTGCTGACGAGGCTACTAGAGACGGTCGTGTTCCAAGCCGCTAAGTGGATTTTTCTTATTTATTGATTTGAAATTATTGTTTTTCTAAAACTTTTGATTTAAATTTAGTAGTATAACATTATTTTGTGATTTTCTGATTAACTTGGTGTATTTATTCTTTACTCGGCCTTGTAATTGCATAAAAGTATCGGTAAAGGTTTCCACGTGTTTCAACTCCGCTACCGTTCGTAATTTTCCCGCCATTGTGATACGATAGTTGTATGCCGTACTAGATAGCGTTAGTTGAACTTCGTTAGCAGTTAAATTGTACGTTTAAATAAATACATATAACGACTTAGATTACAAACGTAATATAATTAATTATATTTAACATAATTAATAACATAACATAATTAATTATAATTAATTAATAAATTAATAGAATCATGACTCAGACAAGAGCAGCAAAGCAAAAGGCTCAAGCTAATGGAAGCGCTGTGGCTCAGAGCAGAACTGAGGGGTGCAGTTGTCCTCTGACTCACAGCCTTATAAAATGCACTGTTTGCTTGATGTTTGCAGAGCAATCGGGTACGGGACATGATACTGCCAAAGGGGATGTCTTTGTGTGTGCGCGATGCAAGGAGTGTATCGATATCAGGCAACAACTCGGCGTTCTTGTGGGCCTATACGAGAGCTTGAAGGACAGGGTGGATGCCCTCGAAGAAACTAAATTGAGAGGCCCATCAAGCTCTCAGCTGCCCACATCAACGCCAGAGCTTGCACTTGGGCATCGCGTGACACAGAGACAACCCCCAAGGCAGAATGCGCTGGTCCCGAAGGAACTAGTAGTTGTTGGTGACTCTTATTGTCAGGGAAACGGGGAACATGCTTTGTAAAAATGATAGGTGGAACAGGACCAGGGTATGTCTGCCAGGGGCAAAGGTTGATGATGTTGTAGAGCGAATATCATCTTTTAAGGGCACAAAAGGTGATATAGTTGTACACGTTGGCACTAATAATATTAAGAGTAGGAGACCGGCAGAATTACTTAACAAGTACAGGTCACTGTTGAACAAAAGCCGAGAATTAGGGTTGAATTTGAAAGTGTCTGCAATTCTGCCCAGACACGATAGGAGGGAGTATATGATGAGAGCCTTGTCGATCAATTCGGCCCTGGAAAGATTGTGCAAGGCTCAAGGGGTAGAATTTTTTTCAGCCTGGACTGTACTTGTTAACAGGAGAGATTGCTTCTACAGGGATGGGATACACCTAAATAGAAAGGGTGCAAGAATATTTGCTGATGCTATCGAGGCAGTGTTAGGTGGGTCGGAAAACTGCTAGCTTGGGGGGAGACAAAGACCAATAGATTGACAGCAGCCACTGGCAGAGGTGAAAGAGATTCTTGCACTGCTTCTATTAGAATGAGCAGAAGCCTGAAAAACAAGATGCATGGTATTTCAGAGACTGCTGGGAGCCATTGCGGTACAAGTAAACACATGGGTTGTGTTAGGGTAGCTAAGAATAGAAACAGGTGCAGGTATACTTGCGTGTACACCAATGCTAGGAGTTTAGTAAATAAATTTGATGAATTTGAGGTATTGCTCAAAACATCAAAGGCAGATATTGTTGGGATATCAGAGACGTGGTGTCACACAGATATAAGGGATGCAGAACTGCAATTTGGGGAGTACAACGTCTACAGAAAGGATAGACAGGATAGGAAGGGGGAGGGGTTATGCTATTAGTTAAGAAACACATAAAAACCAAGGAAGTGAAGCCAGTCGACATCGCTGGACAGTGCAGTGTTGAGTCAGTTTGGTGTGACATAAGCATTGGGAGATCAAAATTGCGAGTAGGAGTATGCTATAGGCCTAATGACTCTGATGAGTATAATAAGGAACTGTACAGGGAAATAGAGTGGGCCAGTAAATCAGAGAGTCTTATAATGGGAGATTTTAATTTCCCAGATATTGACTGGAATTTGGGGGCTGGTTACTCACACACTAGCAGGGCTTTTGTGGATTTATTGGATGATTGTTTTCTACATCAGCATGTTCGGGAGGCAACTAGTGGGAGTAATACTCTTGATTTGATTATCAGCAGTGATTCTTCATGCATTAAGAATCTGCAGATAAATGAACCACTAGGTGGCAGTGATCACAGTGTGCTGAAGTGGGATTTACTCAAAGAGGTAACTACCATTAGGGGTAAAGGGAATGGTTATTGCTTCCGTAAAGGCGACTGAGATGGACTGAGACAGTATTTAAATTCTATACAGTGGGACCAACTGATGATGTTACCAACAGCAAATTCAAAATGGGAAGCATTCAAAGAACTTATCTTGGAAGCTACTAGGCTTTACATACCAACTAAGAAATATTGTTCAAGGTTTAGGCCAAAATGGATGTCAGATGAACTAATGAGGCATATGGCAGAGAAGAAAAATGCATGGGATACTTACAAATTAACACATGACACAGAAGCCTATGATAGATACAACTTTGTTCATCTGTAACAATGTTACAAAGGAGGTTAGCCAGGCGAAGGCAGATTACAAGAAATCTTTGGCAAGGAATGCAAAGAAAAACAGCAAAGAGTTCTTTACTTATGTAAACTCTAGAAAGAAGGGGATGAATCAGATTGGTCCACTTGATATTGATGGGTCAATTGTTGATGATCCTGCTCAGGTAGCTAACAAACTAAATGAATATTTTGCATCGACATTCACACATGAGGAGTTATTCAGCAAGGGGAATGCCAGAGGTGTATTCAACTCTAGCAGTAAGCTACAGAATCTTGAAATAACTGGGAGTAAAGTGGAGGAGAAACTGTTGAAGATAAACACAAGAAAGGCACCCGGGGTGGATGGGATCTATCCAGTTATATTAAAGGAGGCAGCAGAGGAAGTAAGCAAACCCTTAGCCATAATTATGAGAGCTTCCTTGGACTCAGGGGAGGTACCCACAGACTGGAGATGTGCAAATGTGACCCCAATTCACAAAGGAGGATCAAAGGCTGACACAAGTAATTATAGACCTGTGAGTTGAACTTCTGTTCCAGGAAAATTAATGGAGGCACTGGTTAAAGAAGCACTGCAGGATCATTTAGACAAGACTTCAGTTATAGCTCAGACACAGCATGGTTTTGTTAAGGGGAAGTCTTGCGTGACCAACTTGATTGGATACTATGATGCAGTCACAAAAGAACTGGATGCAGGGAATAACTTTGATATTATATACTTGGATCTTAGAAAGGCTTTTGATACTGTTGCACATGGAAGACTGCTACACAAATTGGAGCAGTGTGTCATTGGAGGCAAATTGCTGCCTATGGATAAAGGGGTGGTTGAGGGGGAGAAGACAGAGAGTGGTAATCAATGGACACTGCTCATCGTGGACTAATGTTATTAGTGGAGTCTCTCAGGGCTCAGTGTTGGGTCCATTATTGTTTTCTGTATTTATAAATGATATTGATGATGGTATATCAAGCTTAATGTCCAAGTTTGCAGATGATACAAAGGTTGGCAGGGTTGTCAAGGACACTACTGACACTATGCTGCTGCAACAGGATCTGGAAAGGTTGAGCAGATGGGCTGAGAGGTGGCAAATGAAGTTTAACATTGACAAATGTAAAGTACTACACATGGGAAACAGCAACCCCAGAGCAACGTATCAACTCTGTGGTACTACACTGACAGTGGTAGAGAATGAAAGGGACTTGGGGGTGATTGTGCAGGCAGATATGAAGTTCTCTGAGCATTGCAGACGGGCTGCAAGAGTAGCTCATGGAGTATTGTCAATGATATACAGGAATTTTTCCAGCAGGGATAAGGAGATGATTATTCCATTGTATAAGGCAATGGTCAGGCCACACCTAGAGTACTGTATACAGGTCTGGAGGCCTCATTTCAAGAAGGATGTAGAGCTGCTGGAACGAGTACAGAGAAGGGCAACAAGATTAGTGAATGGAACAAAGGGGTGCTCTTACGAAGAAAGGCTTAAGTTTTGCAAATTACAGTGTCTGGAGACTAGGCACTAGCGAGGTGATCTGATAGAGGTGTATAAAGCCTTGAATGGTTTAAGCATGCTCAATGCTGATGGGATTCTTCCTCTAGCTCAGAAAAATCACCTGAGAGGGCATAAATTCAAATTGAGGAAAGACAGATGTAGGATAGACGTGCGGAAATTTGCCTTTAGCCAGCGGGTGGTTGGTTGGTGGAATAGACTGCCATCCCTTGTGTTGGAGGTTGATAGCCTAAATAAGTTTAAGGCTCAGCTGGACAGGTATTTCGAACGAACAGAGGGGTGAAGTGGAAGTGGGTTTTTTTTTTTTTTTTGGCTGATGCTGCATAAGCTTGCTTTCTTGCATCAAATGCCTCTACTAATGCTAATGCTAAATGGATGGCCATTACACAAAACAGATTATATTAACAGATAGGACAGGGTTGAATCACATTGGGCCACGATGTTAGTGCAATAACTGTTGATGATCCCACTTGGGTTGCTGACAAATTAGATAGGTATTTTGCATCTACATTCACACATGAGGAAATATATAGGGAGCCAAATGCCAGAAGTTTATCAATCTCTATAGGGAACTGAATAATTTTCTGATAACTGAAAGGAAAGTGGAAGAGAAATTGTTGAAGCTGAACATAAAAAAGGCATCTGGGGGTGGATGGGATCTAGCCAATCATATAAAGAGAGGCAGCAAAGGAGGTAGCAGACCTCCCCCCCCTCGAATCTAAGGGGGATTACAGCCCCCATAATTATGAGGGCCATAATCCCCCTTAGATTCGGGGGGGGGGGAGGCCAGCTGGAAAAGATAATGCTTTATCACCTTACCAATTTTGATTTAGGAAAACTAAATCAACCATTGACTTATCAAAGTGAAACAAATACGATAAATTTGTTTATTAGAAATCATCAGTTAATCTAGATAGTTAATCTAGATTGACTTGAGATAGGGGTCAATACAACATGGAGATTCAGAATATTTCAAGATTTATTTGATATAAAATACAGAGGGCAACCTCCCCAAATCATAGAGAACTTCCTTTCTCTGAGAGCTTTTCAGGTGCAATATAAAGACACTTTAGGTGTATAGAAGAAGTCTCCTCCCAAGGCTCAGTACTAAATGTAACCCTGTTTGCCCTTAAAGTGTGGAATACCACAAAGGTTATAACAGTCAAAGCCTCCTCTGAATCTGTCTCTCTCATATAAAAGATAAACTGCAGCTATTATCAACCCACTGCAGGATGGAAGCCTCCTCAACAATTCACGTTGAGAGAAATGGACCATAATCTGCCATGCTGGTCCAGTGCGGGTTGGCAGATCGACCGTATTTAGCAGTCAGGGGCTTGAACCCGGGTCTACTCAAGGAGTGTGTGCTACTGCGCTCACACTCCTGACCACTCGGCTACGAAGTCTCTCTCTCTCTCTCTCTCTCTCTCTCTCACACACACACACACACACACACTCTCATATATACCTGGTATTAAAGCAAACTTAGGAGTATTCATTATGTACCTTAAACATATTTGAAAAATAGATTTTCTTTGAATGTGTAACTATAATTAACTAAAAGGATATAGTAATAAAGATTCTGACAAATATATTTCATCCTTGCATTGTGCAACCCACATAAGAACAACATCACTTTTCTTTAATTAAGCAGTTAGATTGCCTTTACTAGTAAAACAAACATAACTATGTTTTAGTACTAAAGTTTTCGTTTCTGTCATAGTCTTTTCCAAGGCTGTGATAGAAATGAAATCTGATTATACCTTAAATACATGTGTAATGTTAAGTTGTACTTGGCAAGGTGGAGACGGCATCTGAAAAAAAGACATTGAGCATCTTGAAAGGGTCTCCAAAGATGGCCAACTCGAATGGTGAGATCGGTAGAAGGATAACTGTATGAGGAAAGATTCTGATTATGAGGACTACAGAGCTTGGCAACCAGGCACCTCAGAGGTGACTGATTGAGGTTTACAAGCTCTGAGAGGGATTAGTGAAATTCTCACTGTTATAAAGAATTCCAGAACTAGGGGTCATAAATTCAAATTACAGGGCCTGAGGTTTAGATAGGAAGTTTTCTTTTAGCCAGTGAGTCGTTGATTACTGGAACAAGTTGCCCTCACAGATAGTTGAGGCTGACAGTTTGAATAAATTCAGAAGTCAACTGGATACTTACCTGTGTCAGGACAGAAGCATATAATTTGTGTTTTCTTATATACTTGTTTTTTTTTGCCGGTGCAGCAAAAGCTTGTGGGTTCCTTGCACTATTATGGCGAATACTATTGCTATTAAAAGGTGCAACTTCTCCCTGACTTCCAAATAAACAATGAACACCTTAAAATGCAAAAAAAAAAAAAAAAAAAAAAAAGGCCACTCACCTGCAGCAGTGTAAATGCTTGACTATGGGTTCCAAAAGGATCATATTTCGGTCATTTCTGCTATTTAGTACCATCAATGGATGTCCCTATATGATCCAGAAACAATGAAAAAAATGAACTAAAGTTGAAAAATATGTCATGGCCATTGCCTTCTCTATAGTTTACATGATATATACAAATTTGAGTGTCAACTCAGCCAGCAGACATTAGCAAGGGCACATGATGCAAGAAACCAAGCTTATATAGCATCAGGCCAAAAAAAAAAAAAAAAAAAAAAACACAGACCATTCTCATTTCACCCATTCACTCACTCCAAATGTGTCTAGTTCTGCCTTGAATCTGTTTAAGCTATCAACTTCTACAATGACAAATGGAAGTTTGTTCCAGCAATCAACCACCCGCTGGCTAAAGGCAAACTTCCGCACACCTATCCTACATCTGTCTTTCCTCAATTTGAATTTATGCCCTCTCAGGCGATTATTCTGAGCAAGAGGAAGAATCCCATCAACATTGATCATGCTCAAACCATTCAAGGCTTTATACACCTCAATCAGTTCACCTCACAGGTGCCTAGTCTCCAGACACTCTAATTTGCAAAACTTAAGCCTTTCTTCGTAAGAGCAACCCTTTGTTCCATTCACTAATCTTGTAGCCCTTCTTTGTACTTGTTCCAACCGCTCTACATCCTTCTTAAAACGAGGCCTCCAGACTTGTGTACAGTACTCAAGGTGTGGCCTGACCATTGCCTTATACAAGGGGATAATCACCTCCTTATCTCTGCTAGAAAAATTCCTGTATATCATTGACACCATGTCAATGATATACATTCCTGTATATCATTGACAAGACACCTACTCTTGCAGACTGTCTGCACTGCTCAGAAAACTTCATATCTGCCTGCACAATTACCCCCAGGTCCTTTTCACTCTCTACCACTGTCAGTGTAGTACCACACAGTTGATACATTACTCTGGGGTTACTGCTTCCCATATGCAGTACTTTACATTTGTCAATGTTAAACTTGTCAAACATGTCTAAATTAAACACAAATATGCAAATTAACCCTGAAAACCAAATCATAAATAGAATCAACAATTTAAATAGTGATCTGATAATTTGCATACCTACTATGTTAATTAAAGAGAGAATTCAGAATGAAACTAGCATTATCAAAGGATTCATGAACTTCAAAAAAATAATGGAACGATAGAAGTGATCAACTTTTAATCACCTCACAAAGTGTGTTTATAATGAATAGTAATTAGTGATTATGGCATTTTAAAATGTGTCAGCAAAATTGAAAGATTTTCTATTGAAACAAGGATATTTTATAATTTTAATTTCCCAAAATTTATATATTTAACCTTCCATCACTTGTGGCATCTGTGAGTTATCCCTTTTGTTTTAATGAGAAAACGTTCATTTTTATCTTTTTTACTGAATTGAAAATCCTGATCTACTAATTATGATTTTCTGAACTCAGTTAAAAAATACTGAATGAAAATAAACGAGAAATAAACAAGAGAAAGAGAGAGAGTAATAATAATAAGAAGAAAGGTTTTATGATTTTTTTTTAAATTTTCAAGATTACTGATCCTGAATTTAAAATCATATGCTTGTGAGGCATCTGGCAAACACAACATAAATGTCTGTATTTTTGTCAGTTATTCTTGTTTAGCTGTTGAAATCAAAGCTCTGCAAGAAGATTAGACACCTCACAGATGCCACTTGGAAATGGGAGTTAGAAAAAAAATGCTTTTGCTTGCCTGGTATCTGTTAAATACAAAACAAAAAATTAATGTCTTATAATTCATAATGTATTGAAATGAAAACAGAAAATACTGTATTAACCAGATAGAAAATATTGGTGGGCAAGAAGTACTAGAACTTGATTTCATTTACAAATTTAAAAAAAAATTTTTTTTTTAAAAGTGGTGTCTGTCAGATATCACACTAGCAACAGGAAGTTAAAAACAACCTTAAAATAGTAAGCAAGCATTTCTATAAAACTATTTAATTTGGTTCATTTTCAGTCTTCGTTTCTGGCCTGTGATGGACACAGAGAATGAGAAGTCTGTCAGCCACAGTGATGTCATTCTTTGTTATACAGTGACATATGATTGCAGAACTGTAGTCACTGGGTCCCAAGATATGTCTCTAAAAGTGTGGGAAGTTGCAACAGGTAAACTAACTCAGGTGAGCAAGGAGTTTTTATATTGCAAGGGAAAATAGGGAAGAAGATACTTAAGTGGTGTCATTGTAACTTTTATATAAATTATGTAGTCATTGCTGTTATATAATAAATAATATGCTGGTTTCTACACATAGAACAAATTGTATATCAGGATGACTGTAGCAGAGTGGTCACATACAAGTAAAAATTTGCAAAATAAACAAAATATTGTAATTCCCAAAGTATTAGAAAACAGCAAAAATTGTTTTATTTTATGTTAATCCTCATCAATCCCAACAGTTGATTGAAATAAATCTTAGTTTCCTTTAATTCATAAAATCCATTAATGACACACTAATCAATGGTATATTTTTCCATCCTTAGGTGTTAGTAGGACATGAAGGAGATGTCACATGTGTTGATGTAGCACCATACAGTCCATCTTTGGTAGCATCAGGATCTACAGATTGTAATTTAATTCTATGGGATATGACAACTGGAAGTGATAATTTCACACTACGCAGTCACACAGAAACTGTACAGTGTGTAAAGCTTACACTAGATGGTAGTGTGGCCATATCAGGTAAGTAATAAAAAATTTATTGGAATTCAGTGTTCAGCAACAGGCTGAAGACCAGCCAGTGACATTCTAGCTTCCCTTTATATCAGAAATTTTTATGAATTCTGTATAAAGGCCCATTGTCGGAAAAAAAAAAAAAAAATAGTTATGGCTTCAACTACAACTAAATTTAAAAAGATACTTTGAGCTTTAGAAGGAATGTTGTTCTTCCTTTACATGTTATTACAGGGATAGAACCCCTTATTTGGTATCATTCAGTCTGTGATGACTGAAAATATGCTGTGTTTCTAGTGTCATAATGGTTATACAATGAGTGATCACTGAATTATGACCACCTACCTAATACTTCGTAGGTCCTCCTTTTGCCCTCAGTACAGCAGCTATCCAATGTGGTATTGATTCAACAAGATGTCAGAAGCCTTTGGGAGGTACAGTCAGCAATGCAGGTATGGAGGTGATTGGTGTATCCAGATGCCTGAGATGCCTTTCCATAGTGTCCCACAAGTGCTCTATGGGATTGATATTGGGGGGAGTTCTGAGGCCAATCGATATGCTGGAAGTCAGAATTGTGTTCCTCAAACCCATTCCTGACACATGGTCATGCCAGATATTGTTCTGGGTTGGCCCTTGTTGTATTGGGTAGTCAACTCTTCAACAGTGCTGTGCCTGTTCACCTGTATGAGTTGTTGGACCCAACGCTCACCTCTAACTTTAACCTTTCGCTGACCTTTGCAGTTTTGCCGTCGAGTTGTCGTTTGATCATTTTGACACCAGCTCTCGAACATCCCACCAGTTCAGCCATTTGGGAAATCGAAGCACCAGCTCGTCGAGCACCCACAATCTGTCCTTTATCAAAGTCCAATAAATCCTTCTTTTTACCACCTTCTGAACCACTGACACCTTATCTATGCTATGTAGGTTCGACTAACTCCGCACTCTTGTACCTCACGTGGTCAGTGGGTCGCATTCAATTTTCATAGGGGTGGTCATAATTCAGTGATCACTCAGTGTACAGTCAAGGTCTTGATAGTGGCCCTCTTTTTAACATCCTGGTACATAATGATTAATTTGTGGTCTTTAATGGTTAATTTACAGCTGAACTTTGTATTTTTGTGATTGGTCACTCGTATAGTGAATGTTTTGTAAGATTCTTCTGGTTATCTGTGCAGGGAATCAGAAATGTATACCAGTTAATTTATTATTATTATTATAATAATGGCCTGTTGCAGATCATGGCCGATTTCCTATAAACCTAATGCTGTTTTACATTTGTTATAATCACCTTGAAAGACTAGCGAATTCACTGTAATGACTCGAAAAATTCCACTACTCTATCTTGTTTTTACTTTTTTGTCACAATATTCTTTTTTCAAAATAGAAAAAATATCGAAGCTAATGACTGAGGCTGTATAAGCTTGAAATATATTCTCTGTAATACCATCTGCTGGATAGTTGGTTGGATTTCAATTTTATTGGTAAAAAGCAACTAAGGCTGTGGTGTGCCACAACTATGCCATAAAAATACAAATGAATAAAAGATATATTGTAACCTTACAACTCTAAAACGGTAAAACACAATGGCTAAAAATAAATGCTCAATACTGTATATATATATATCGGTAAATATTAATAGTTTGTGAAAATTTAAAAACATCTGACATGTGGTCATTGTCTGATGAAATCTGACTGAGTCTACAAGGCTCAGTCAGATGGTTTTTTTTTTTTTTTTTTGGCAGTTGTTGGCGCATCGGCTTCTGTGGCCATAATGCACCTCCCAAAGTTTTTGCAGTATTTTGATCCAAGCCTCAGGCGGGATTCAAACCCGCGACCTTTGGGTTGCCAGGCAGGCTCTTTACCCACCCGGCTAGCCCGGTCGGCGTCAGATGGGTAAAAGCTGTAAAATACGTATCATTAAAACCTGAGCATTCTATTAAAATATGTTTCACAGATAAAACTGTCATACGAGGGTCATTAGCCCTCAGCAAATAGGAATGTATCAGATGACTGTGTCCTATGCGGGTCCGGGAAAGAACAACTCCCTCTTTTTGATTCCTGCGCAGACTGCCACAGTTCAATTACAGGTTTTATACCATGTAATTTGTTTGTAGTCTGTCTATCTCATGAATCCTGCCACTGGGAGTGAATTTTTTTACGTAATATTTGACTGTAGTCTTTATAGGGGACTGACAGTCGTAGATTAGTAGTGGAGTTGCTGATTTGGCTGCCGTGTCAGCTAATTCATTTCCCCTTATCCCAGTGTGACTAGGAATACAGCAGAAGCGAACATCAAACTGGTGTTCATAAAGAGAATGTATCTTCTGCTGACCCCAACAGCAGAAGATACATTCTGAGAACTGGATGCATTGACTAGTTTTAATGTAATCCAAGACTAACTCTACAGTGTATATGCTAGACTCAGGAAGAATCTGCTGAGATATGATAGCGTCTGGAAAGACGGCTGCAGATCCCACACATGATTCCGACTTTGAGCTGTCTGTGTAAACTGGCAGGAAGTCACAGTGTGCTGAATAGAGTTGCAGGTACAGATGATGGAATATGAGCATGCCGGGGTGGAAGAGTTTGCTTTGGTGTTTGTGCAACCTTGTCTACCATGATGTTAAACTCTCTGAGTAGCTCTTGGACACGGATACCAAAAGGTCAGTTGGCAGTCTGACGGTCATTGTACAAATTTTCCCAACATGGCTCAAAAACAGATGTCCACGTAGGATGGTCTGGCAGAGATTTCAGTTCTTAAGCATACTTTAAAGACAACTGGTTATGTCGAAGCAAGAGTGGCAGTTCATTTGCTTCAACGTATAGGCTCTGGACAAGAGATGTTCAAAATGCTCCAGTAATGATACAGATAGCATGATGGTGGACAGGGTCCAGCCATAGAAGGACACATACTTGGAAATTTTCCACACGAACTTGGAAAGACCGATTGGCTAAAAAGTTTTTAATAAAAACAGGGAGATGCCCTCTCCCATCTGCTAGAAGAAAAGCCCATTGCCGCGGGTCTAACTTGACAATAGTCATCATCCTTTTAACAAGGAGTGTAACAGCACTGATGTAACCGTAATAAGATGGAAGTCTGTATGGTTTCTGGAGTCTGCTTTCTTCGGGATGAAGATGGTGTAGGTACTGTAAATGGACTCCTGAAGATGATCTGTCCTCAAAAGTATATGCATCAGATCTATGAAGAACATTTAGTCCTCTCATGGACTTAGTACAGAGTTGACGGATATGTTTCAAGAAAGTCAACTTCTTATCAAATACGAGTCCCAAGAATTTTGTGTCCAACACTACTGGAATAGCATTTTGTCATCCTCTCCTGTGAAGTACTCATGCGGGAATACTTCACAGGACAGCCGGCATCACTCCATCTGGACCAAGACTTGTTGAAAGCGCTGGAAAGGCATTTTATAACTCTGCCACTATAATTGGTCTTTAGAGAGCAGCTTGAAAATCTTCATTCTCAGTATAGCTCAATTAGTGTTTAATGGAATCTTCTCTATCCTCAGCACAAAAGACTCCTCACCAAAAGGAAAAAAATTCATCCGACCCTACAGCATCTTCGGATGTCCTTACATTGTCTAAGATGTTACAGGTGCATCCCTTTTGATTTTAATAGTACATCTGTTGGATCTGTGCATGCGACTTTTTTTCTCATTCTTCTTCTATTCGATGATGATCTTGCAGCTGTTGCTTCATCTCTAGGCCTTTGAGGCCTTGGACAATAGATGGTTACATCCAAACCTACAATGTTGACCCTTATATAGTTGCCAAGGTCATCCATGTCCAGATGATGATCAAGAGCCTCAGAAAGCAAACCCTTCAGCAACTGATGACTGTATGTTGCCTCCAGAACTTCTGTGTTGGATTGTAGCATTGCATCATACAATGATTCTTTTTGGATCCACACTGGAACACTCTCCCAGTACTGGAGACAGATGTAGACTCGCCTTCCTGGGAAGAGCCATCACAGATGCAGCCTTGCAGACTTGGAAAGAAGGTGCTGGAGTACTCACAACGTTGGTGGTTCGACCCCAGATAATGGGGGCTCTTCTCTTGATCTCTGAATCCCCTCTAACAGAGCAGAGTAGGAGGGATGCATCTGTCTACCTTTAATCCCACAACAATACGATGAGGAAAGAAACTGAAGCAGCTGATTAATATTCTTCATAGAAGAAACTCGTAGGTCCAACTCAGCATGGGCTAACATCATCACTTCTTCATCACTCCATCTAACTTTGATCCGAGAGGTATACTCTTGTCTATCAGCTTCATTAGGATGGGCCCGACGCATATGGACACCACAGCCAGAGGCTGTGTTTGGTTGAGAAGGAACGAGAGCAATATGGACAGGCCAAGGCACTGCCGGAGGCAGAAAACTTGGGAGACTCATCAGCTCTAGCAGAAGAAATAACGGTGTCAGTTGGTGTTCTTGGACGACTTGGAGCAAGTGACTACAAGGTCTCCTCGATTCTATTTGACTTCATTCCAGCAATCCAAGAACCCTAGTGGGGTTGGGAGCCCTGTTAGGGAGCATAAGCATGCATCGCTTTCGCCAGACGTACCTGCCCAGCCCACATTAAGAGGAGGATGTCCCATACGTGTGGCTGATGTCAGTTGCCACTTCATATGCTATTGCCAATGCTATATCTGTATGCAGTGGGAGTATGATGTTACATGTGCCACCTGAAGATGGAACAGACTTCCATCTGTTGTTGAGGAAGTTGATAGCTTAAATAAATTTAAGGCAAATATATTTATTTAAATAAATTCTAGACAAACATTTGGAGTGACCGGATGGGCGAAATGGGAAGGTTACTTTTCTTTCTTTTTTTTTTGCCAATGCTGTATAAGCTTGCTTTCTTTGATGTATTAGTTGATATGCCTCAACTAATACATCAAAATATATACTGTAGAATGAAGTTGTTTGATATTCATAAATAGTATGGAATACTTTCCACATTTACCAAAATAATCATCGCAAGATGGTGAGTATACAGGCCATGGAGGATCTGGATCAGAAATTTCTTGGAATCTAGCTCAGCAGTCCCAAACCTTTTTTGACTCGTGAACCCCTTTCAACATAATATTTTTATTGCGAACCATTAAAGCCTATATTCTATGAAATTGTATAATAGTTCTGAATTTTTATTATAAAATATTTCCAGTACTATGTTTTTATAAGCGATAATATTGCATAATAATATCAAGTTATTATTAAGTACCTACACATAACAATGGTCTTTGAGAACGAAAAAAAAATTTAATATGGAATATATATTTATTTACCACGATATGCTGTAAGATAGTAAACTAATTATACGGAATTGTGGGAGATGTAGTTTCTTTCATTGGCAGTTCTTATCTTTATATTGAATTATATTTTCCTTTTCTACATCTTTGTTTATTTATCGTTGTATATTGTTAGTTATAATTTTTTATAACCCTTTTACCACAGCTGAACAGTGCAATACATATTGACATGTTCACACTCAATCATCCCCCACTAACACCCTGTCGCGCATGCTCACTATTTAAGGGCGCGTGACTCAAACCACAACTAAATGTAAATTTTGAACTAAATAATTTTGTAGAATATTAAATTATTTTGTAGTTTACAAAAATATACCTATGTAAACCTTAGCCAAAAGGCCAAGAAGCGATGTCTAAATCTAAGCAAAAACCAAACTATTACATTAGGGTCACCTGGAAAGTTAATTCGTATGCCTAATATAGTGTCTGTAAATTGTGTGTTCTCTCTCTGGTTGATTTGCCTGTTTTGCTGGATGAAAACCCCCAGTGTTTGGGGTAAAATCCTTGCTATCTATGCCTAAGACCAACTAAGTTAGCCACGGAGTGAAAAAAGCCCATAAAAGATCCTTGCATCATCACCGGGATTCAAACGTGGGCCTTTTCCACTCATTATGGGGAGGACAGTGACAATACCACTGTGCTACTGGTATTGTAGAACAGTGGCATCTGCTTAGACTGTAAATCTAAGCAGATGACATTACAGAATTTTTAGTGTGAACCCTTGGAACACTTCTGCGAACCCCCAGTGGTTCGCTAACTACCGCTGATAAATATTCCAGTGTTCTATTAGCTCTTGCAGGTTAATTTTCTCTAGGCTTTTCGCTGCATAAGTTCTCCTAAGATGGAGAGGTCATTCATTTGCTTCCATGTATAATCTTTAAACAGATGTCTGGAACACTCAAAGAGTTATCTGTAAGGCATAATAATGGATTGGGTTAAGACACTCAAGGGCAATCTTTCTAGCAGAATTATATACAGGTCCAGTCAAGTTCTAATAAGTATATGGTACAAGTGAAGTAATAGTCAGCACCCCATGTCATATCTGATATTACTTTAAGGCTATTCATC
Organism: Mastigoproctus giganteus; assembly: GCF_048544385.1. Classification (NCBI taxonomy): domain Eukaryota; kingdom Metazoa; phylum Arthropoda; class Arachnida; order Uropygi; family Thelyphonidae; genus Mastigoproctus; species Mastigoproctus giganteus. The sequence continues at coordinate 83,963,048 of NC_143582.1, read as the reverse complement.
TTTTTCTAGCAGTTAGTTCTGATCTTCATTATGTGTTTCAGAAAGTTCAGCTTACTGGCTAAAGTTAGACCTAAGAAGCAAACATTGTCAGACAGGATGATAAGATAAGTTCTCAGTCATAATTCAGATTCAGGATGTAACTTGCATTTTTTTATAAAAATTTACCACAGTAGTTTTCTGTTCAGAGAAGCAATTGCCATTCTGTGACATCCACTGCTTTATTTTATTGATTGCAAGTTGGATTTTTCATTCAATGCAGTTCATGCTTTGGGAGTGGCATGAGATAGTAAGGTCATCAGCATATAGCTATGTTTCAACAGTACTAGAAATATCTTTTGTCATTTGGTTTATTCTGATGTTGAAAAGTGTAGCACTGAGAACAGAGCCCTATGGGACTCCTTCCTTTTGGTTGAAAGATTGTGAGAGAGCATTTTGATAACGAACTTGAAAGGTACAGGGATGTAGAAAGCTCTGTATTAGAAGTAGCAAATGCCTTTAGGCCAAGTATGTGTAAATCTCGAAGAACACCAAAATGCCAAGTATGGCATATGCCTTTTGGATATCCAGACATACCATTACCATGCAAACACCCGGAATGGCTTCATTTTTAATGAAAACATTCTGGGTGTTTGCCTCAACTTTAACCATAGCATCCAGGGAGGACCTGTTTTTTCAAAAGACATATTGGTTTTCACTCATTAGTGGTTGTGATTCCAGATATCAGTTAAGTCGGTTATGGATAATTTTTTTCCAATGTCTTTCCAAGGCAGGCAACTAAGTAGATGTATATGGTCTTTTCCTGGTTTAGGAAAAGCCAGAAAAATGTAGTGGTGCCTAGCACTTGGGTAGTAAGAAAAAAAAAAAAAAAACAGCAAGGAATGAAGGGTTGAAGGGTGTTTTCAATTAACTTTTGTAGCATGAGATAATATATGCCATCAGGACCAGATGCATTGTTAACTGAGCTATTTAAGGAATTTTTTTAGCTCTGATATAGTCAATGGTTGATTATATGGTAGTGAATGATTTGTGCTAAAGTTAATTTTGTATTTCTCAATCATTGGTTTTAGTATTTTCAAAGGCCTCTTCATATGGTAAACACACAACCCATGTGTTGTGTGTTTACAATGGCAACAGAATATATTTATATTCTGTTGCCATTCTGTTGCCTATGATGTTGCATCATCAGTGTGCTGAGATTCTATGACTAATATTAAATACAATGTGAATGGTAAATTTATTCCAGTCTGTTTTGGAAAAATTTCCATTTTGTTTGGCTTTCTGTTTGTTAGTTGTTGCTTGAATTCTACAGACTATTGGGTAGTGGTCACTGCTGTAGAGGTCATCACTGACCAATCAATGGTTGGAAATAATACTGGTGAACAGATGGAAAGATCAACGGCAGTGGTTAATCCCACAGGAAAGTGGACATATTAGCATTAGTAGCATATGTATTTTATATTATTTTTTATTATTTATGTATTAGTAGCATTAGCATATGTATGAAGACCAGTATTAAGTACAGTAAGGTTGTGCTTATCAAATATTTCTTCAAATATTTCTTATAAAACTATTTCTTCAAATAGTTTCCCTCATTTGTCCATTTCATGTGATCCCCAAAGTTTGTTTGAGTGCATTAAAATCATTTAGTAAACAGAATGGAGTTGGTACCTGTATAACGAGTTACCTAAGTCTTTTTCAGTGTGTGTATATATATGTGTGTGTATGATTTGGTGAGAGGTATGCAGAGATAACAGTGAATGAGATGTGTGAGCAATATGGACTGCAACAGCTTTTAAGTGAGTATATAGTGGTATGTGTTCTTTAATGGAAGTCTAAATTCTACCAAAATGGCAACGCCTCCATGAGCTGTAATTGTGCAATCTCTGTCTCTTCCCTAGAGATTATAATTTTTAACACTTCAAAAGTCAAGTTGATTTCCTGCAAACATATGCCTACTGGATTATAACAATTGATAAGTTCGTATATTTCATCAGTATTTCTATATAGTACTCTACAATTCCATTGCAGCACGTTCTCCATTTTTTTTTAATTTTGGAGGTGGAAGATAGATCTCCAACACCAAAACTAAATAATGTTCTTCATTATTTAGTTTTGGAGGTGGAAGGTAAATCTGCTTGCTTATATCAATCACTTTTGAATCTATCATTTTTTAGATAAGAAAGATCATCTTCGGTATATATTTATAGCAATTCTTCATTGACTGTATTATCGCAATCCATCATCTGTGTTGGGGAAAGAGTTTTTTACTTTGACAAAATTCACTTCTTTCTGTTTTTGTTTCACTGCATTTTGAGTAATTGGAGGAGCATAATTGGATATAGTGTTAGAATTAGCATAGGCTAATTCTAATGCTATATCTAATTATGGAATTGGCAGTACTATGTAACCCATTTCCTAGTGATCACTTTCCTTTCACCTCTTCGATTCAAACACAGGTAACCCCAAACTTGATCACTGTACCGAGCCACATTTTCACAGTGCAAATTGACAATACTTCTCTGCTCATGTTCATTTTGACAAGAACTATGTCCAATATGAACCTATCGCTAATGTAACATCAGCGATAGTATATGACAATATGAATAATCCAGTTAGTATATGACTAACGTCTGCTACAGTTAGTCGTATACTAAATCTGCCAATAGAGATTTTGCCCATTCAATAAGTGATATACTTGGAGGAACAGTTGTCTGTGTTCCTATTTTCATGCTTTTCGGAACCTGCTGCACAGGTATGTTTTGGAGTGTCAAGAACAAGTTGTTTTCTTGCTTCCTGGTGTAACTTGATGTTCTATATTGTACTTTTGGATTTTTTTGCCTAATTTCCACATCTCACAGGCTTTGTAGTATGCTGGATGAGAGCCTTTGCAGTTTGCACAGCAAGGAAATTCTGCATTACGATTCTCTTGTGTATGGTCCTTGGACCAACAGTTGCAGCAAATTGAGTCTCCCTGGCATGTTGTTTGTTCATGGCCAAATTTTTGGCACATATGGACAGATATGACACAAAAGGTAACCTGCTTTTACTCTTGTTGATAAGATCGGGATATTGAAGGTAAATATAATGTTGTGAGTAAATACAAGTTCACCATCTCTTTTTTAGTCATTCTTTTTACATGTATGACTTTTTTTGTTCTTGTGCTATTTTTTCTGATAAGTTTAGTAAATCCCAGTCTGCTATGATTCCCATTCAGGTAACATGAAGGGTTACCTGAATGGGAATTCCATTAAAAGTTTAAGCAGAGTTTCGGCATGCTTTTGGCCCCTGAGTGCCAAGCGATCTTTCTAGTGCGATTTTCTAGCATTTTTCCTAGGGCAGAGTACTAGTGCTTTAATAAACTCTTCACCGCTCGCAACGTCACTGCTTCCCACACTCAGCAACATACTGCTCTCCTCTTGTGCTGATCTCTTGGTCACTGGTTGGCACCGCTCCTGCCTCTATGTGGTGGGGGCCAGTAACCTGGGAGAAGAAATTCCCTCTTCCAGGGCTAAAAGAAGCAATGATGGATTGCGACACATTCCATCACTAGAGCCCACAGGATCCAGACTTGATAACAATGTTTCAGAGCATGGCTCAAATCGTTCGAAGAGACTACGGGCAGAAAAATCAATGACAGACGTGCCAGCATTTCTCATAATGCATTCACTATCCACACCTGTCAGCAAGCTATCGCCATTTCTAATACAGAAATATTTAGAATCGGTTATTGGATCTCCTAAAATGGTCAAACATCTCCAATCTGGAGACCTAATTGAATTGTTGTTGTTATTATTATTGTTTTTTTATTTTTTTATTTTTTTTTATTTTTAGTGCAAGGGCTACATAGGCCATATTGCACTTCTCAATAGTATGAATGATACACATGCATTGTAATTACTATCAAATCAGTCAAAAACAATTGTAATTTTATCTGCTTAATAAAGTGGAAAAACTCCAGCAGATTAGCATCATTACTTATGATATAGTTGAGCATCAGGGGTTCTTTAAGCTTAGGTAGAAAGCTGAATGAGACTTTTCAGGCAGTGGTGTACGCACATTCAACAAGAAGGTCATATTCTGTGAACTGCATGAAACAGTCAGATCATCTGCATAGAGGTATGAATTCACACTGTTGGGAATATTTTTAGTCATGTGATTTATTCTTATTGCGAATAAGGTGGCACTGAGAACAAGAGCCCTGTGGAACTCCTTCTTGTATATATATATGTTTGGTAGAGGACTCGTCAGTTTGTTATTTGGTTTTTAGGAGCATCAGCAACTAAGGACATATTGCTCCGGGATATGCGGTGGTCATTCCCTGACCTTTCCGCATCCTCCGTATTTGGTGGTGATGGGCTCGAACCCCGGTCTAATCAAGAAGCGTGTGCTACGCACTGCTGCTCCTTCCCACCTGGCTACGGAGGCGCCCAACTCGTCAGTATCGAACTTGAAAAGGATTGATGCTTTATGAAATATGGTAAGTGGCCTCTCAGATCAAGGGAATGGAGACCTCTCAGGATACCAAAATGCCACATGGTGTCAAAATCTTTCTGTATATTAAGGCGTACCATGACCAGATGCTCATTTCTGATTAAAGAATTCCTGATGTTTGTTTCCACTTTGACCACGAGATCCAGGGCTGATCTATTCTTTCTGAAGACAAATTGATTATCAGAAATTAGATTTTTAGAGTCAAGAAACCAAGTGAGTCAACGGTGAATTATTTTTGCTAGCGTTTTACTTAAGTAGCTAGTGAGAGAAATGGGCCTATAGTTTTCAGGAATAGAGTGATCTTTGGGAATTGGCAGTATATAGGAATGGTGCCAGGAACTGGCGAAAGAATGTTCAAGGAAGATGCGATTGAAAAAGCTCAGCAATGAGGAGACTGATTTATTATCTAGGTGTTGGAGCATTATGTAATAAATTCCATCGGGGCCTGCAGCACTGTTTTTTGAGGAAGATATGGCTTCTTGAAGTTCAAGCAATATATGTGTGGTGATTGTACATTAAAGAAGATGTAGATGTGAAGTTCTGCTGTTACTCTGAATCATACGCTGACGAGGCAGACAACTGTGAGAATACAGTCCCTAAGGCATTCACAATCTCTGTAGGAGCAGAAAGCTCCTGCCCGTTCCAGTTCAGAAGTGAGGAGGATAATGTAGGAAATTTGTCATTTAGCTGTTTTATTTTTCTCCATATTTGTATCAATATTTTTATTAATAGAGCTTGCAAATTGAATCCAAGAATATTTTTTAGTTTTTTTCTAATTTAACCGGCATTGGCTCTAAGTCTCTTGTAGTTTATGACATTGACGGTGGTCAGATGTTTATGAAACAAATTCCATGCTCAGTTGTTTTCTTTTTTTGCACCTTTACACTCTTTGTTCCACCAATAATTAATGATTCTATGGATTGTTGACTGTGATTGTGGAATTACAGAAGTTGCAGCTGCCAGTATTTGTTTTGTAATGTGATCAGTAACTGTGTCAATAGGACAGGTTTCAGTAATCTGCTCATCAAAAGACACACATGAAGTGTATTTTGCCCAATCTGCTTTAGAAAATTTCCATTTTGTATGGTTTTCTGATATTATGGAATGTGATCACTATTGAGTGGATCTTCAAGGGCTATCCACTCAATACTAGGAAAGAGAGATGGAGAGCAGATAGAGAGGTCTATTGCGGAGGTTGTTCCTGTAGAAAGATGGATATAGGTTGGTGTGCCAGTATTCAGTATAGTTAGGTTCCATCTGTCAATGAGCATATCAATGAGTTGTCCTCGTCCATCTGCATTTGGAGACCCCCTACAATGAATGGTGTCCATTGAAGTCGCCCAATAAACAGATAGGGGTTGGCAACTACAGAATAAGATCTTCAAGTTCATGAATGGTATTGGGTTGACTGGGTGGTAGGTAGATAGAGACAAGTGTCACAGTAATACTAATCACTATACGTGTTACAACAGCTTCAATGGAGGTTTGTAAGGGAATATGTCTGCAGGGCACTTGTGAATCTAGGAGTATGGCCACCCCTCTGTGAGCACTACTTGTGTCAGATGTCTTTTCTAAAATGAGTATAATTTTTAACTGAGAGAGATACATGCAGTGTTAAATTTGTCTCTTGTAGACAGATGCCTACAGGATGATAATGACCAATTAGCTGATTATCATCAATGGTACTGCAAATTCCTCTACAGTTCCATTGTATGATATGATGCATTATTTGGTTTTGTTACATGAGGATGATTCTGATTCTTTTTTTTATTCCCAGGCTGTTTATGGTGATTGAACTTCACTTTCTCTCTTCTTGGAAACATTGGGTGTCCAGTGTCCATGTCATCTTCTGCGTGAAGGTCTAAGACAGGTTCATTTGGGTCTGAGTTATTGTCGGTATCCATGTTTACTAATGTGGTATTGTTTATCTTCCTATTTGGAAGCCGAGTCAGTTTTCAATTTTGTATTATCTGATGGTCTGTGTGATGTAGTTGGTGGAACTGTGACTGAGGTGTTGTTGACTCCGTCTACTACCTTTTGCTCCTTAGGAATTGGTTTCATTAATGATGTCAGTATAGATCAGGCCCAACCTGCAATCAATATGGTTGGGGGTACTGAGACTTCAGTTTGTATTGCCGTTGATTAGTATTTTTGCAACACTGCTGCATATGTGTTCTTGGGTGCACTGAGCATAATTTGCTTTTTTGCCTCTTGGTAAGTAACTTTTTGCTCTACCCTATACTTCTGGATTTTTTTCCGTTTTCCAGAGATCACATGATTTGGAGTAGGCTGGATGTGCGTTTTTTTCCAATTCGGACAGTGTGATGTTTTAGCATCGCAATGTGATTGTGAATGATCTTTTGACCCACAGTTTGGACAGACTGGATCTCCTCGACAAGCCATTTGTAAGTGGCCAAATTTTTGGCACTTGTAGCATCTTATAGGATTCGGAATATGAGGTCATACTGGGATCCGGAAAAGTGGCCCCTCACATTTCGCCTCCCACATTTTGCCCTCAGCACATTTCACCTCCTGTAGATATTGAGTAGGCTACAGAAATGTAAAGGATACACCTAATTTTTTAATAATTCTAATTTATTTTGTTTTATTATTGTTTAAAACTCGAAGTTGTATGCAATGCCTCTAAGGTAATCAATCACATTACGATTTTGAAAATCTTGGACTATTCTTTTAATTCTAGGAGAAATTGCAGCATACTTCTTGTTTCTTTGATTGCCTGAATTACCAGCAATTAGTTGTGTAATTTCGAAATTGTGTAGCCCTTGTCGTTTCTTTAAAGAAAATCAATGATGGTAAATATTTGGGAATAAAGTAGTACAAGTTTCCTGAAATCCCCTGTGCCACCCCTCCACGCCATTGTTGGTACGTTGCTGATCATTTAGTGTTCGTGTGTAAACATTCCACAATTCGATGGCAAAAATGGGTAATTGCCGGCCTCTCCGCTGTCTTCTTCCAATATATGTATCTTGAAAGTAGTTTGCAATCACCACAGCTTCAATGGGGAAGTCATCAGCTTCAACTAAATCTTCAAATGCTTGAATAACGTTAGCAGGAGGAATAAATGCCAATGCCAGAATCATTCGGATCCAACGAGCAAATTCATGGTCCTGTTCGTATTGGGCTTTTAAACCTTCATTCTGTACCTTTTGCCAAATGCTTTCGGAAAGATGAAAAAAAACAACCGGTATTTACAATACCAGGAAATTCTTGTTGGAAGGCTTGCATGGCACTTTGTTCGAAATCTGTAATAAGTCACTGGGGTTGGAGACCCGGTTGTAGATTTTTAACTTCTTGAAGCAACTTGACGTATGTGGCACGAGTTTTGTTTGGCAGAAGCGCATAGACCATTGGAATAACTGCATTGAATTGTATAAAGCTGCTGGAAATGCGTGGGTACTGTGCTAAAAGTTCCACCAGAAAACCACTCCTGGTTACGTGCCAATAACTGAAGATTGTTACTGGTGGAAAAAATAAGCATGCGACCCGGGAGCAGTTCGTCCTGAGAATCATAAATCATACATCAAAAACTTTTGTACATTGTCACTGATGTTAATTCCTTGATAATTTTGTGGAATTACCAGGTCCTGGAGATTGCTCAGTAAAGCCGGAGTACCATTGTTGCATCGAACATGACGAATGGTTCGTTTAAGTGAATCCTTTTTAGGAAGTGCTGTGACATTTGCATGATGGGAAAAGGGGAACAGGGCTTAAAGGGGAACAGGTATCCTGTGTGTTATCAGACACTCAGCTTAAAACACTGATGGATCCAATATCTCTCTATTACAGAAGATTTAGGAGAAGTTCGGTTGGCCTGCCTCCCTAAAATTCACTCATGCACACCTTCTCGATGGTAAGCCCTGTTACGTAACATAGGTGGCAACGAACGTGTAGAGTGGTTCTCTTCAAGATGCCTGGTCAGCGTGAAGAGGAAAAGACCAAACCCTCCAGAGCATATGAGAGCACAACAATAAAAATGGCCCTCAGTCCCCAGCAGCTTTCACTCTCCCTCTTACGGCAGCGAGAGGATCAGAGTGGAAGCAGAGGGTGCTAAGAATCTCTGGGTACGACCAGGCTGCCATGCATGGAAACTGAACTTGGCCTGTTATAACGTACGATCACTCATCGGTGAAGACAGGACATTAGAGCTGGAAAAGGAATTAGAAAATGTGAATTGGAATATCATCGGTTTGGCTGAAACAAGAAGAAGAAATGAATCACTTATAAGTTTATCAAGTGGAAATCTGCTGTACACCAATGGAAACAGTGAAAGGAGTGAGGGTGGAGTTGGGTTTCTGGTCCATAAAGATTTTAAAAACAACATTTTGGAATTCAAAAGTACATCACCAAGGGTGTCAAGACTAATACTCAAGATTTCTAAGAGGTACAAGCTAAAGATTATAATGATTTATGCACCAACATCAAGCCATGATGATGAAGAGGTTGAAGAAATGTACACCGAAATTGAGAGTCTTCTAGATGAGCAGAAAACCCACTACACTATTATTATGGGGGACTTCAATGCTAAGGTTGGAAAAAGGCAAAACAGCACAGAAAGAGGAACTATAGGAAATTTTGGAATTGGTGAAAGAAATAAATGGGGTGAAAGACTTGTGGAATTTGCAGAATCTCAAGGACTGTCAGTAATGAACACTTTTTCAAGAAAAGGTGAACAGAAAGTGGACATGGAAGAGTCCAAATGGATTAACAACTAATGAAATCGACTTCATCCTCACTAACAGAAGATATATTGTGAATGATGTTACCGTCCTGAATAAGGTAAATGTTGGAAGTGATCACAGAATGGTAAGATGTACACTTGATATAGATGTAGGAAAGGAAAAAACTGACTCGAGTAAATAATACAAAGGCCTTTGAGATAACAGAGGAGGAGTAAAAGCAGTATGTACTGGAACTCAAGAACGAGTTTGAGCTTCTGCAGACTGCTCAGGACCAAGATATCGACGAGGAATATTACAACTTTCTGAAAGTGATAAAGCCCAAGAAACCTATAGGGAAACAGAAATCCAAAGAAAAAAAAAATTAGTCAAGAAACACTTGTCATGATGAACCGAAGATGACAAATGAAGAGGAAGAAAAACACTGACAGGGAGAAAATTGAGTATACTGAGTTATGCAAAGCCATTAGAAAGAGACTCAGAGAGGATATAAGAAAATTTAACACAAGAAAAGTAAAACAAGCATTAAGGGAAAACAAAAGATTTAAATCAGCAGCCATGAGCAGTAATTCAGAAAGACAAATGATACTGAAACTGAAGAATAGCAATGGTGTACTTATAAACAGCAGAGAAGGCATAATTCAAATAGCAGAAGACTACTATAGAGAATTATACAAGGAGCGAGGGAATGATACCAGCAGTGGGGAAGATGGATTGCAAAGTAGCAACACACACACACGACATACCCGATATTCTTCCTGATGAGGTAGAACATGCATTGAAGAAAATGAAGAATCGGAAAGCCCCGGGGGAAGATGAAGTTACAGTAGAGTTGTTAAAATTGGGAGGAAGACACATAACACAAAAACTGGCAAGGCTCTTCACAAAGTGCATTAGAAAAGGTGTGACACCTAAGCAGTGGAATAATGCAATCATAGTTTTGCTGCATAAGAAAGGAGATAAATCAGAAATTGGAAATTATAGACAAATTATCTTGTTATCCCACATCTACAAGTTGTTCACAGGGGTCATTACTAACAGACTATAAAGAATACTTGATGAGAATCAACCGAAAGAGCAAGCTGGCTTAAGGACAGGATTCTCAACTATGGATCACCTTCACGTAATATCACAGCTAATGGAGAAAGCAAATGAATATAAAACACCATTATGCTTGGCATTTGTGGATTATGAAAAGGCATTTGACTCCATACAGCATACGGCAATGTTTCGGGCACTGGAAAGACAAGGCATAGATACCCCATATATTATGATTTTGAAGAAAATATATGAGAGTGCTACCTCCTTTATTAGACTAGACAAAGACAGTAGCAAATTTAAAATCGAGAAAGGAGTTCCACAAGGAGACACAATATCTCCGAAGCTGTTTACTGCTGCCCTTGAGGAAGCTTTCAGAAGATTAGACTGGTCGCAGAAAGGAGTCAATGTGAACGGAGAGTACCTAAACCATTTACGATTTGCAGATTACATTGTGATCATAAGCCACGATCCCAAAGAATTAGAGGAAAATCTTAATCAGTTATTCAGAGTTAGTAAGGATTTTGGAGTAAAGATGAATATGGCTAAAACAAAAGTAATGATGAACAAGTATGCCGGAAAGAGAAATAATGATTGAAGGAGCACTAATTGAAAAGGTGGAGTCATATGCTTATCTGGGACAAGTTATCAGCTGTAATAATGATAAATGGCTGGACGTCAAGAGAAGAATAAATTTTGGATGGATAGCATTCAGGAAATATAGTCACATACTGAAGAGCAATATCCCAGTTTGTCTGAAACGTAAAATAATGAATCAATGTATACTCCCCACCATGACTTATGGAAGTGAAACTTGGGCACTCACCAAAAGAATGGAAGAGAAGCTGAGAACTACACAGCGGAATCAGACTGTTAGATAAGAAGAGAAAAGACTGTTAGATAAGAAGAGAAACACATGGATTAGGCAGCAAACTCAAGTAAAGGACATTCTTATCAAAACTAAAGAACTAAAATGGTCTTGGGCAGGACACATAGCTCGAAGACATGATGACAGATGGACTAAGAAAATAACAGAATGGTACCCAAGAGGAGCTAGAAGAAAACCTGGAAGACAAAGGCGGTGATGGATAGATGAAATTCATGAGTTTTTGGGTAGTAAATGGATGGCCAGTGCTCAAAACAGAAAGAACTGGAAAGTTGCTGGAGAGGCCTTCATCCTGCAGTGGATTGAAAATGGCTGATGATGATGATTTGCATGAGCCTCTGCAATTACTGATGCAACAGTTTGCTGTGGCCGTTCGTTCGTGTTTGTTGTATGTTGCTGTATTTGACCAATCAATTGCAATACTTCTGACCTTGCAGCTTGAGCTGCATGGTTATGTTTAGTTACGCCTTTCACAACTGGGCCTTCCAAACCTTCTGTCCAAACACGCCCTTTGCAGGTGGAACGTTTTTCATAAACCCAGATTCAATGTTTTTCATCTACAGTTCTCTTTGAAAACACGTGAATGTCGTTGTCATCATCTACCAATTTTCTTTTGCCTCTTATTGACGAAACACTTTTTGCAATTGTACACACAGGATTAATCAATCAAGATGCAAAAATAATATGCAGATATTGCACTACCTGCGACACTCAGCTTGTTCACGCAATGCACCGCCGATAATGAGACGGCAAAAACAGGAAACGTGCGCTGTCCACTGCACCAGGAAATGTGAGGAGAGCCAAATGCAGGAACTTTTATTGTTTGAATTTAGACAAATGAAAACAAGATTCACTTGTTGTTGAAAAGACTCCTATATTTGATTAGTCACTGTTCCCTCCCCCCCATGTCCGTCACTAACCACGTGATTATCGCCCTCATGGTCGAGTATGTAAAGGTTTATCAGTTCCAGTTAATCCTTTCACAATGGAAAGAGAACCCTGAAGACATACAAAAGGGGAGAAATTAGTTTAAAGGCTACGTGACAATTTGTACACGAATGTAATTTTGAAAATTTGTTCGGAAAAGTTAGAGTTATCGGAAGTTCAGTTCGAGTAATCGAGAGAGTTTAACATTGAATCTCCACTAAAGGGACTGGGACTTCAATAAAAATTAGAGTTATTGAGAATTGATTGTATTTACATTTTTGTAACCTACTCATTATCTACTGGGGGCGAAATGTGCTGGGGGCAAAATGTGCTGTGGGCGAAATGTTCCCGGGGCGAGATGTGGGGGACGAAATGCGAGGGGCTACTTTTCCGTAAAGCGGTCATACTTGGCCATTGAGATAGCCGGCTTTGACACTAGGTGGTAAGATAGGTGTTCTGAATGTCAATAGATGTTAGGGGTGGGAATAAGATCTCCATCTTTCCTAATCATGATGCTTTTGGCTTGAATCACTTTGATGTTTCAGTTCCTGGACCAATTCGGCGTCTGTTATGTTCATCGGATCCCACATTGCAATTACTCCCTTGGAAGTATTTAATGTTGCATGTGGGGTAACTTGTACGGGCAGTCCACCAAATGTTGTTAGATTCATCAGTCTCAGAATGATTACGACTTACCATTTCGACCAATAGGTAACCAAATCTGAGTCTTCTCACCATTTTAGGAGAGCCCACTGCATTTTCAAAGCATTTTTGTATGAGAAATGGTGCTAAAGTACTCGTAGATTTGTCCAAGAGAGAATAAAGATAAGGAATTCCTGTTGTTCTGGGTCTTTACGCAGTCTTTTTGACTTTGTGGTGTAATAGTCAGTGTCATGATCAGCATTGCTGACAGTACTAGATTAGTGCCTCGGCTGCTCAAGTTCAGGATAATTGTCATATTCCATTGTTAGCTTCTTTTTGCCTCGGGGGTTAACTTTCCCTCCCAGGTTTCTGGCCCCGCCACTGGGATGCAGGAGCAGTGTCGCAAGGAGGCCAAGAGGTTACAGTAGTTCGTTAGTTTGTAAAAAAAGAAATATGCTTGCAGTACCCCTCTTCTTGGCAAAAGGGCTGTGAAAGAGTGGATCCTACTCAAACTTGGAAAAGATGGCAAAATAAAAAGTTTTTAATAAAAACAAGAAGGCAGCCTCTCAGACCAAGGTTATAAAGGTCTTTTATACCAAATCTCCAAGTTATGTCATATGCTTTTTCCATGTCAAAGAAGATGGACAGCCACACCACTTTAGTCTGGGTAATAGATGATGTGAAATGGATCCACAATTCCTTTTGACATCCGACTGTGGATGTAGTGTGCTTTGGCTCATGCACGTTTAAAGGCTAGACGGTTAGGCATGGTAGGATACCATCGGAATATCCCCCAAGTTTTGTTTTGAGCCTTTTTTGCTGCTGTGCATCTTAAATTCCACCATGGTTTGGGAAAAGGTGAAAACTGGGTTGATGTTTTTGGAATTGCAGTTGGCAAATGGACAATAATTTCTGTGATGTACATAATTGCATCATTGATAGGCTACTAACTGACTGCAATGATGTAAAAATTTGCCAGGTGTTGAAAGACATTCCAGTCAGCCTGATCAAATTTCCACCATGTTAGCCTAAATGGAAAACACGGTCTCCCGTTAATTACGCTGGTTATAACGGGGAAGTGATCACTTCCATATGCCTCCACCTCACAAGTAAGTGAAGGGAGGAAAGGAGGGGAGCAGATAGAAATATCAACAACAGAAAATGTATGGGTAGGTGTGTGGAAGGTGTTTGTTTCATTATTTAGGAGTGAGAGGTTATTGTCATTGAGCACATGCTCTATGACTTGTCCCCTTCCATTGATGTTAGTACTACCCTACAGGATCTTTCGCAGAGATCATTTAACCGTTTGCTCTATTTAGATAAATTATAAAGCTTCTTAATGTACCATTGTATAATTGACTTAATAGTGTGAATAGTAGTAAAGCTTAATAGACGGTACTCACCTTAGTTGATCTGCTTAGTTATATGAAGTTGGGGTGGAAATGAAGTTTAAATTGAGGTTTTAAATAAATTAAAATAAGTTGAAATAAGTTAGTTGAATGAGTATGGAATTGTTAAAATTTTGCTCAGGGAAGTAGAAATGAACTACCTCATTCCTGGTTGTCATTTGAAAAATTGAAATTTAAAATAATATGAAATAAGTAAGGCCAGTAGTCACAACGAGTGACTTTTGTGTTAAACGTCTTCAGTTGGCAGTGATAAGAAAGAAAGAAATTGTGTATTTAAAGAATGTCTATGTTCCCATAATTCATTTTGTGACATGTGGGAATCTTATGTGCATAAGATTCCAACCGGAGAGAGGTTGGTGGGTAGTTTCGTATTTAGAACGTTAAGTTTAGTGTTATGGCGACACCATGCTATGACAAGTGCCTCGTGTTGGAAGATTTTGTAACTAGATCCTAATTTAATAAATGCAATGGCCGAATTGACAAGGGGGTTGTGGTTGTGAGAATGTACATGTTGTGTAAGTTCGGTGCTGGTTTGATTAGTTCTGAAGCTGTCATAATGGTAATAAGCACGTGTATTGGAAGTTTTGGTAGAACCATATTGTAGTGCTCCCGACGTAGCATGCGTTACAACTGGGTTGACATTTAATTAAATATATTATATTGTTGATGTCGCTTATTGGATATTTGTGTGTCTCTTTATATGTATTAAACATAGTCCCTAATTTATTGTACGATGAAAATATTAATGTGATATCTGTGTTTGCGAACACTTGGCGAGACTGTTATGATAGGGTAGAATAATACGTGTGTTCTGTTTGGTGTTATGATTATGCAGGTTATTGACATTATTCCTAGCAACAGAAATTGTGTGTTGGATTAATTGTAATGAATACTTCCTGGCTGTGAATTTCTTTGTGAGATATTGTAATTCGGCAGATAAATCGTCTTGCAAAGAACTGAACTTTTGATTAATTGATTGTAAAGAACGGACTTTTTCATACTGAGTGGGTGATGTGATTCAAAATGTAGATATTTTCCCGTGCGTGTATTTTTCCTATAGATCTTGGTTGCTAGTTTGGTACCTATTTTATATATTGTGAGGTTAAGAAAGTTGATTTTATTATCGATTTCTATATTGAGTGTGTATCTTAATCTTTCGTGTATTGCATTGAATTTAATAAAAAGATTGTCAATAGTGGCTCTGTTTCCTATTAATAATATGTCATCTGCATACCGCATATAAAGTTTAATACCAAGAGGGAAAGGTTGGAGTACTTGGTTTTCGATAGCGGCTAATCAGATTTCTGATAAGGGAGCTGAAATTCCTAATCCCATGGGAAGGCCAAATATTTTTGGTTTTGAAAACAGAAGTGGCTGGCTTCAAGTAATATCGAGGTAAGTTCTAAAATGCTATTAATATTAAGAGAGGTGCGATTAGCTAAAGTGTTGTCGGTCGTTAGGAGTTCACGTAAGGCTTGTAATTTAAAGGGTAGATGTACATTGGTGTATAAAGAAACGACATCGAAGGAGGCTAAGATGTCTTCACTAAAAATTATAGCAGAATTTATTTTTTCGAAAGCTTGGTTGGTGTTGCTGACCCTAAATTTTGAAAATCTCATAAGGGGTGATATGATTTTAATTAAAAAGGTGGATAGGTTGGCAAAAGCGGATTTGCTGAAAGAAACTATTGGTCGTAGGGGGTGGCCAGGTTTGTGTAATTTAGTAATGCTGAACATATGTGGAAGGATGTTACTGCATATACCAATTTGTTGTAGCATGTGCAGGTTGATTTCTTTATCAGATCTTATTCTCCTCAAAATACCGTAAAGTTTATTCTTTAATCTGAAGATGTTATATGTGTTATCAATTTTATAGGTATCTTGGTCGGAGAGGATTTGTTCCATTTTATTGATATAAATGCTTTTATCTAAGATTACGATAGTGTCTCCTTTGTCAGCTTTTTGTACAATAATGTTTGGGTTTTTTCATGATTTGTGTATGTTTGATAATTGTTGTTTGGTCATATTGGGTTGGGGTACAAGTTGTGAATTAATGTGAATATGTTGGCTTCATGCATAATTCGCCATTTGTCATTTTCCAGTTTGGTTTGTAATTCGATGATGCAGTCTTTAATGGGATAATGATGATCGCTTATGGCGAAGTTAAACCCATATTCTAACCCTGATAATTCAACAGCGGAAAATGATTGTGATGAAGTGTTAATGCATGTGTTGTTAAAGTTAACGAACTCTGACCATGTTTGGGGTGACACCTCTTTTTTAAGTTTGAACCTGAGATGGTGTATTTGTTGTAGCGAATGGTATTTTTTACGAAATCTTTTGTGTAATTCTTCCTGAATGATGAGGGTATCTTTTACAAGTATTTTTGGTGAAAATACGAGCGAATTTAGGAATTATGTTGTGGGTAAGACATTTTTGCAAAAATGAAATATGAAGTTTGTTTGTAAAATAATAAGTATTTTGGAATAGTGTGATTTTGTATTTAGCATGTTCAAATCCATTAGGGAACAGGAAGAGAAGGATAGGCCGTGCAGATAGGGTGTAAGTGATAATCGTTAAAATATCTTTATAATTTTGACACTTAGATAAATTATAGAGCTTCTTAATGTACCGTTGTATAATCGACTTAATAGTGTGAATAGCAGTAAAGCTTAATAGACGATATTCACCTTAGTTGATCTGCTTAGTTACATGAAGTTGGTTTGTAATTGAGTTTGTAACTTATTTCATAAGTTCAAATAAGTTAGTTGAATTGAGTACGGAATTGTTAAAATTTTGCTCAAGGAAGTAGAAGTGCACTACCCCGTCCCTGGAAGAATTACACAAAAGATTTCGTAAAAATACCATTTGCTACAACAAATACACCATCTCAGGTGCAAACTTAAAAAAGAGATGTCACCCCAAACATGGTCAGGGTTCGTTAACTTTAACAACAGACGCATTAACACAGCACTCAATGTCATGGAACAAAGACACTTAAAAAAACGCGACCCCCCCCCAACAAAGTTCCACCATTAATATTTCATCACAATCATTTTCCGCTGCTGAATTATCAGGGTTAGAATATGGGTTTAACTTCGCCGTAAGCGATTATCATTATCCCATTAAAGACTGCATCATCGAATTACAAACCAAACTGGAAAATCACCCTGACAAATGGTGAATTATGCATGAAACCAACAGGTTCACATTAATTCACAACTTGTACCCCAACCCAATGATCAAACATACACAAATTACGAAAAAATCCAAACATTATCGTACAAAAAGCCGACAAAGGAGACACTATCGTAATCTTAGATAAAAGCATTTATATCAATAAAATGGAACAAATCCTCTCCGACCAAGATACCTATAAAATTGATAACACATATAACATCTTCAGATTAAAGAATAAACTTTACGGTATTTTGAGGAGAATAAGATCTGATAAAGAAATCAACCTGCATATGCTACAACAAATTGGTATACGCAGTAACATCCTTCCACATATGTTCAGCATTACTAAATTACACAAACCTGGCCACCCCCCTGCGACTAATAGTTTCTTTCAGCAAATCCGCTTTTGCCAACCTATCCACCTTTTTAATTAAAATCATATCACCCCTTGTGAGATTTTCAAAATTTAGGGTCAGCAACACCAACCAAGCTTTCGAACAAATAAATTCTGCTATAATTTCTAGTGAAAGATATCTTAGCCTCGTTCGATGTCGTTTCTTTATACACCAATGTACATCTACCCTTTACATTACAAGCCTTACGTGAACTCCTAATGACCAACAACACTTTAGCTAATCGCACCTCTCTTAACATTAATAGCATTTTAGAACATTTTAGTCTGGAATCTTACGCACATAAGATTCCCACATGTTGCAAAATGCATTATGGGAACATAGAAATTCTTTAAATACACAATTTCTTTCTTATCACTGCCAACCGAAGACTTTTAACATGAAAGTCGCTTGTTGTGACTATTGGCCTTGCTTATTTCATATTATTTTAAATTTCAATTTTTCAAATGACAACCAGGGACGAGGCAGTTCACTTCTACTTCCCTGAGTAAAATTTTAAAAATTCCATACTCATTCAACTTATTTTAATTTATTTAAAACCTCAATTTAAACTTCATTTCCACCCCAACTTCATGTAACTAAGCAGATCAACTAAGGTGAGTACCGTCTATTAAGCTTTACTGCTATTCACACTATTAAGCCGTTGGTTCTATATATTTACCAGATGGTAAATATATAGAGGAAATGGTCAGTTAAAATCTCACTGCAATTCAAATTGCTACATCTTCTACGTTGGTTGTTAAAATCTCACTGCAATTCAAATTGCTACATCTTCTACGTTGGTTGTTAAAATCTCACTGCAATTCAAATTGCTACATCTTCTACGTTGGTTGTTAAAATCTCACTGCAATTCAAATTGCTACATCTTCTACGTTGGTTGTTAAAATCTCACTGCAATTCAAATTGCTACATCTTCTACGTTGGTTGTAAGTTGCAGAGGCTGAAATAGAGGTATGGTTCTCCATGAGGATTGCAACTCCTCTGTGAGCAGGGCCATCTCCATTTATATTCTTATCTATAATAGTAATGTTATGCATTCTGGGTTCATCTTTTGCACTTAGGTAAATCTACTCTAAGCAAAAGTAGGATAGCCCATGCTTTTTCAGAAGTGCCTTAATGTCTTGTGCCAGAATCCATGACAATTCCACTGTAGGAATATAGCCATTACATGGGCTTTGTGGATCTATCAGTCGACTTCCGAGGGATTACTTTTATCATTCTTGGATTTATCTCTTTTGGGTAAGTATGGACACTGTCCTGTGTCCATTTCCTCCTCTGTAAAGAGTTCCAAGACTCAACTGTCATGTACCTCCTTGGTTTCGACATCCGGCCTTGATGTGGGCAGTTCAGTTTTCTGTATTTTTAATTTAATGCTCGGTTTTGATAATACTGGAGTGGCAGCTGATTGAGGTTTCTGTGCTGGTTTTTCTGAGCACAGTAAGTAGCGAGCAATGGGTGTGAATGACTCTTTCGGTGGTACAGTCATTTCCATTTGAGTCCCAGTGGAACATTTCTTGAATACTTTTTTGGCATATGATGCCTTACTGCTGCTTACTGGCTAAACTGCTTTCCTGGCTTCCTGGTACAGGACGTTCAGTTCTGCCTTTAGTTGTCGTATAGGCTGGCCTTGATTAACATGATTAATTCATCCTGTGAGCGCATCGCACAAAACAGAAATATGTTAATGGAATATAATAATCAATAGGAAAAATTATAATTGGTCCTTGACTTTCAGGAATGTCCATAAAGAATTTAAAAAATATCTTTTAAATAACTTTAACTGTATACCATGTAAAAGATAATGAAAATAATTATAGAATTAAATGTTTATTGAATAAAACACAGTTCCCAAACTGTGCGCCGCAAAATATTTTAAATTTTTGAGGAAAACACAGTGATACTCGACATCTTTCAGACACCATGTGAACTACTAGCTCGAGGTAGTTTGCAGTTTATCATTACTTATTAAGTTGTTTGGACCTAACTATTTAATAAACGGAACTCTTAGGTATTTCTTTTGGTCTAGGGAAGCCATGAAAAAATTACTGAGAAACTAAGGGTGCTGTCACAACTGAGAAAATTTGGGAACCTCTGGCATAAAATACACAATGAAGAAACTGTTTGTTACAGAAATATGTGAACAGTGTTGGCTTTCTTTTTTTTTTTTCATCAATCAATCTCCGATAGCCGACAACAATCTTCTCTAGGCCCTGATGAAATAAATATCACAGAGAAGCTCAAACCTTTTGTTTGAGCTTCTCTGCAGTGTGAAAGATTTCATCTAGCTCTTTTACCGTTATCTCCTTTGCAGTAACATTTTCATCTGGGTCATTTAAAAATTAAATTTTTTTTTTTTTTGCATTTAAAAATTCTAATTTTAAATGCAAGTCTGCAAGTGACTTTATTAGTGGGAGACAAACAAGTAACACGTCTTCTTCCAATGGTTAATGGGACACACTGAAATGGGCAGTGGGCAAACGCTTGTATTGCTCGTTCAATGCACAATAAGCTTATGTCATGATTCAAATCTTTTTCAATTATCACATAAAAAAAGATTGGGTTAACTGGAAATTTGCATCGTGTAAAGTGGTATAATTTTTTCAAATAGTTGTAACTGAAAAATGCATTAATTGAACTCGTATTTGCGAGCCATGGCTGGATTTTCTTCCTTCCACATCTGGCATGCTCAAGAGTAGGCAGGGTGCTCTCCTTGGCAATTAATGTAGGTGGGTTTTGAAGCTTTGCATGATGTCATCTCATGGTTCTTTGAACCACATTTTACACATGCAAGGTCACCATGGCAGGCCATTTGTGAATGTCCATATTTCTGGCACTTGAATTACCTTAATGGGTTTGGAACATATGGATGTACTGTGCAGTTCAGATAACCAGGTTTAATCTTGTTTGGAAATATTGGTGTGTTAAAAGTAAAGATGAGGTTTCTAGTCTGGACTAGGTTCCTATCCAATGCATCAACATTCGCTTTGCTGTCACTCCTTGGCTTTTTAGTTCCAAACAGATTTCCCCCTCGGACACTTTGAATATATCCCATTCCGAGATTACGCCTCAGGACGAGTTCAGTGTCTTGTGTGGAGTTACTACAATTGGTATTTCCCCAATAGATGTTGCTTGGAGGAACTGTTCAGAGTTTTTGGGTGAGCCTGTTAGCCCTTCCAAACCCTTTTGGATGAAGAAAGGCGACATTTTTGCTACGGGCTTTTCAATGGTAGAATGAACAACTAGGTATCAGGGTATTGGACCTGATGATCTTCAGTTCTGGGTTTTTTTGCTGAGGTAGCATTTTCTGAGTCTCTGGTATTTTTTTCTGGAGGGACCTTGCAGGGGATCCCAGAAGAAGAATTTTGACTATCAGGATTTATAGTGGTTTTTATGTTTATTCAGTGCCTGGACTCCCACAGAGCCCAAAGGGACATCCACTTACCTGGTAATTAATAAATGAACTCGGGAGTGGGATGCCAGGGTTATGCAGACACTATACCCACACCTCTGCCAGCCTGAATCCTGTCTTTCAGACCATGAGAGTAGGGGGAATGCCACTGACACAACTGACTCTTGATCCTGGCTGAGCCATCCAGGGCCACCCATCTTGTTGAAGCAGGTGCCAAAGTGGTGTGTTGAAGCTGGGCCCCTTAACCACTAGGATTCCACTTTCCAAATTTCTGTGGGTCATAGCATATGTCAAACATGCCAGATTCCTGTGGTGTTAGTCTGGAACATGGGCTGTGGGCACTGGATCCCAGTGTTGCTAATCTGGAGGTCTCCTCACCACATACAGGTGCCCATGTTAAAGGGGGCGCCTCCATAGCCAGGTGGGCAGGAGCAGCAGTGCAGTGCATAGCACATGCTTCTTGATTAGACTGGGGTTCGAGCCCGTGACCACCAAATATGGAGGATGCGGAAAGGTCAGGGATTAACCACCGCATATCCCCGGAGCAATATGGCCTTAGTTGCTAATGCTCCTAAAAACCAAATAACAAACAACAACAAACAAATATGTTGAAGGGTTCTCCATTGGAGCAAACCTTTAATACACAGTACAATACCAGAGCAACTCATAATGAAGTGCCTCCTCAATACAATATTGTTGTATTTGTAACAAACTTAGTTTGCTCACAGCTATATACAAAATTGAATCTATTACCCTAACTGGTAAAATAGCATATGAACTTTGTTTTGATTGACATTATTGAAATAAAATTATTTCTAAATATTAGGAGTTGTTGTAATACATGTATGTATTTTGTGGATTTGAATTTGCATGCCATCACAAAATATTCATGGTTCATTGTTAGCTGAGCATTTTAATAACATACACGTATAAGTTATAAATCCAGTTTAATTAAACTGGATTTATAACTTATACGTGTATGTTATTAAAAACCATGGACCCCAGTACACCAGGCCCATTTGTTACTATTAGCTGAGCATTGTTAACTAGAGTATAAAAGGAAACTTAAATTACATGCATAATGCTAATTCTACTGATATTAACTAATGAGAAAAACACAAAACTTCCTTTGATAGAGAATAATATAATTATAAAATTTTTCTTCATGTATACCGATTATAATTTACCTTAACTATTTTAGGTAGGTTTACGTTCTTTGGTTACTCAGGATATCTCATACTATGAGATATCAGATGAGTATTATTTCTGAGTCTTGTTGTTTTTTGCAAATAAATAAATACAGTATATAGAACTGACCTATCTTTGCAGTTATGGGAAGAGGGAATACATATATGATGTTAAGAAAATTAAATTGATATCCTTTTATGTTAAGCATTATAAACTTTTATACATTCTATTTTTTTTTTTTTTTTTCATGTTTAGCTGCTGCAGATAATACAATACAGTTATGGAACACAAGAAATGGCGAACGCATTTCCATTCTGGATCTTCATATTTCTATAATAACCATGGCAGCATCAGTTAATATGAGCCATTTAGTTGTACAACTAGCTAACAATACCCAAATAGCAGTGCTCCACTTGTTCAACAATCCATCTAAAGGGATGACTGTTGAACTTCCACAAGGATTACTTGCAAGTGAAGAAACAAAACCATCAGGTAAGTCGAGTCCTTTTCTGAAGATTAAGTTTGGCATCCTTTTCATTATGCTATTTTGAATTAGTTCTATCTGCTGCTCAAAGTTAGCATATGAGCTCGTAATAACAAGCAAGGTAGGAACATAAGTATAAACTTTCAAGTTAACTCATTTTTCTAAAATGTCAAGTTGAAATCATATTGTTCAAATGAACTTATCATGTCTTTAATAAAGAAATCTTTATTCATTTTTATTATGATATTCTCAGTCAAAAATTAAAGTAATTATTTTATAATAAAATCATCGACCTTCTGGTCACAAGATATATTAAACTGTACAGATATTTTAAACATTATTTTGTAATAAAATGATAAATAACAAACAACTATATAGACAAGCAGATTGGGATAGTAAACCAGAATATCTTATAATGGGGGATTTGAACTTTCCAGATACTGACTAGAATTTTTGGGTTGGTTACTCACAGAGTAGCAGGACACTTTTGTGGATTTATTGAATGACTGTTTTCTACATCAGCATGTTAGAGGCAACAAGAGGACACAGTACTATCAATCTGATTATCAGCAATGACTGTTCATGCATTAAGAATCTGCAGATAAAAGAACCACTGGATAGCAGTGATCACAGTATTGATGTGAGATCTACTTAAAGATGTAACTAACATCAGGGGTAGAGGGAAGGACTTTTGCTTTTGTAACGGTGACTACAGTCCTCAGACAGTTTTTAAATTCTGTATAATAGGACAAACTAATGTGCTATCAACAGCAAATGGGAAGCATTCAGGTAGTAATCATAAAAGCTATTATGCTTTTTATACCAACTAAGAAATACTGCTCAAGGCTTAGACCTAAATGGATCCAAGTCTCATTAGAAATAAATGAGATAAATTATCAGTTGATAGAAAAACTTATGATACGTATAAACTAGTCTGCAATCAAGTCACAAACAAGGCTCAGCAAGCTAGGTCAGATTATGAGATCCATTTGGATTTGGATGTAATAATCTGGCCAAAGGATGCAAAGAAAAACAGTGAGACTTCTTTACTTATGTAAACACCAGAAGGAAGAGAATGAATCACATTGGTCCACTTGATATCAATGATTTAACTGTCTATAACCTTGGTCAGGTTGCTGGCAAACTGAATAGGTATTTTGCATCTATATTCACACATGAGGAATTCTTTAAGGAAAGGGGATGCCAGAAGTTTATCAAATTCTAACAGAGAGGTAAATGATTTTGTGATAACTAAGAGGAAATTGGAAGAGAAATTGTTAAGACTAAACATAAAAAAAGCACCTGCGGTTGATGGGATCTATCCAATTATATTAAGGGAGGCAAACGTCTAGCCATAATTTTGAAAATGTCTTTGGATGCAGATGATGGTTCTATCAACTGACTATGAGTGAATGTATCTTCAATTCACAAAGGAGGTTCAAAGGGTGACATGAGTAATTAGACTTGTTAGCTTAACTTCTGTTCCAGGGGAAAATAATGAAATCACTGGTTGAAGTAGTAGTGCAGGACCACGTAGACAAACGTTATACTGTAGTTATAGCATGGATTTGTTAAGGGATGATCCTGTTTGACCATTCTGATTGGATACTATGATGCAGAAACAAAGGAACTGAATACAAAAAATAATTTTGATATCATATACTCACATTTCAGTTTGATACTATTGCATATAAAAGACTGCTGTGCGAACTGGAGCAGTGTGGCATTATGGGCAAGATAATGCTATTGATAAAGGGATGATTGAGTAGAAGATAGAGAGTGGTTATTATTATTATTATTATTATTATTATTATTAGCCATATAGTGCAAGGAAGTCTGAGGCTTATGCTGCACCAGCCAAAAAAAAATTTCCAAGTTATCCAGAGAGAGAGAGAGGTAGAAGGGAATCACCAAGAAACAGAAGAATGGTGATATCCAGCTCAGGACCCTGGGTGTGCTGAGCCCATTATTGTTTTCTATATTTAATAATGATATCAGACTTAAACATTAAGTTTGCAGATGACGCAAAGGTTGGTAGGGTGATTAATGACAATAATCAAGGTATGCTGAGAAATGGCAATTAAAGTTTAACATTGACAAATGCAAGCTACTGCATATGGGTAGTAGTTATCCCAGCTTAACATACCAATTGTATATTAATACACTCAGGGTAGGTCAAAAATGGAAAAGACCTGGGGGTAATTGTGCCATTAGATATGAAGTTCTCTGAGCAGTGCAGACAGGCCACCAGGACAGGAAGGACATGGGGTTTTGTGAATGATAATGCAGAAATTTTGCTAGTAGGGATATGAGGTGATTATTCCATGCTATACAATTTAAAAAGATAATTATCATTTGTCTCTAAGTTACATTAGACAAATATCATTAGGCAAAAGACTATTATCCATGGTTTTGCCCAAGACTTAACATTCAGTTTTCAATGAAAGCATAAAGTCCCTCCATGATTGAAATAAAATGCAGAAAACACATAAAAATTTTGATCTTATTTCAACTATTACATCGAAATCCTGTAGTATTGTACTGCGTAAGGTAAACACAGACATAACAGTTGTGTTTTAAATGGAAGTTTTATTTACATACATTGCCTGGCTCACTTAGACAAAATGCATTTGCTAATAGAGACTGCAACCAGCCAAAGAGAAGCCGATAAGCTTCAAAACAGCTGCCCAGGTGTTGTCTCATATTTTTAAATGTATTGTGGATACATCTATTTAGTTGATGCCTTACAATTTAATATTATCAGTTTAGAGATAAATACTTTGTGCTTGGACATAGGTATTTAGCTTGTATAATTGTGTCACTGTGAAACAAGGTATTTATTTATCTTCCCATGTGTAATGCACTTTTGACACAGTTACACATGGGAAGTTGGTATACAAACTAGTCTATTGGGATAATAGACAAAATGATCCAAGGTGGATTGAAGGCTGAAGAACATGTGACAGTTGGTTGTTAAAATGGTCATTCTTCAGAGTGGGCCAGTGTTATAAGCAGAGCCCCTCAGAGTTTGGTGCTAGGACCACCCTTGTTTTTAATCGTTTTGAATGATGTAGACAGGGGAATAAAGGTTACAATATTGAAATTTGCAGATGATATAAAGGTTGGGAGGGGGAGTTAACAACAACAAGATAAGCTTAGCTTTTTCCAAAGTTTTGGACAGACTTAGTATTGGTATTAATAGTGGCAAACAGTACTAATACCAAGTCTATCCAAATAGTTTGGAAAAAGTTAAGCCTAACGTGCATTGTTAATGGGAATATTACACAGAGTGGACAGAAATCATGGGATACCTACCCAGTAACAGATAGGCAGACATTTTGCCCGGATAAGAGCAGCGCATGGCAAGGCAATGAGTCCACTAGTCACGAAAGTGTTAGACAGGTATTTTCATCCATGCTTGCCCCCACTGTCCATAATTCCGTTAAATTCCTGGGTTGAGGATCCAAAGCTCAAACGGACTTTTTCACAGCATCCCAAAGATTCTCTACAGGGTTCATGTATGATGAATGGGGAGGCCATTCTATGGTGGTAAAATCTGCAGAATGCTCTTTGAAACATGTTCTATTCACCATGGCTCTGGGGGGGGGGCACAATGTGGGTGCATGATGACCATGAAGGGATGCAGATGGTCTGCAAGGATGGACACGTAACCTGGACCATTCAGAGATGCGTCTAGATGTACTAGAGGTCCCAACGTGTGGCAGTTGAACAAGCCCCAGACCCCTGTTGACATGACGAGTGCATAGCTTTGTGCAGTTTCCGCCAGATACACACCCTCCTGTCCACTCAAAACAACTGGAAACAGGACTCAATGGACCAGGAGACCTGTCTCCAATCATCCAAGGTCCAGTGCCAATGTTCTTTTGCCCAGTTGAGTCCTGTGTTGTGGTGTTAGCAATGGGACTCTGGTGGGTCGGCGGCTCCCATAACCTATTGCGTCTAATGATCGCCTGATGGTCTTGATGGAGACGTTTCTGTCACCTCCCTCGTTGAAGTCGGCAGTAATTTGTGCCACTGTCATTCTCCTGTTGGCTGAAACAATACAAAACAGACATCGACGGCCACATTCATCCACCACCTTTCTCTGCCCACAGTGCTGTCCATGATGAGATGTTATTCCCAATACTTTTGATACTGTCGAACGGGGATAGTGCATCTGTACCACCTCCATGATAGAGTAACCCATGCATCTGGCACCCACTATCATCCCTCTTTCAAAGTCTGTTAACTCAACATTTATCCATACTGACATCAAATTACTGTCTACATGAATGCAGTGTTTTTTCAATGACTTACTCAGGGGCAAAACTATAAGTCAATGTGAATTCAGTTTTCTCGCCACACAGGTGCCTTGTTTCGAAGCTCTATAACCCACATCATTGTAATCTCTCCTCATATGGACACCTCTTTGCTATTCTCACCAGAAGGAATGAATGTCCATCTTTGGACATTCATTCCTTCTGGTGAGAGTTCTGCCCCTGCTCACATCATATGACTAAACAGCTCTCCATGTGATCTTTAACAATATGTCAAACCAGCTGTCAAGCCCCCTGCCTCTCCAGAACCCCCACACAATGGTGAATCTGGTAGTTTCATCCACCACTGCATTTACAGAGGAGGAGGTTATAGTTCTATTATACAAATTTGTGGAAACTTTACTTGGAATGGAATATTATGTTCAGGTATGGAAATTAAGAAATTGACCTTTGAGGGTCCAAAGATGGACATTCATTCCTTCTGGTGAGAATAGCAAATAGGTGTCCATATGAGGAGAGATTACAATGATGTGAGTTATAGAGCTTCGAATTAAGAAATTGACCTTTGAGAGTCCAAAGATGGACATTCATTCCTTCTGGTGAGAATAGCAAAGAGGTGTCCATATGAGGAGAGATTACAATGATGTGGGTTATAGAGCTTCGAAACAAGGCACCTGTGTGGGGAGAAAACTGAATTCACATTGAAATGAAACACAAAAACCAGGAAGCATAATTGTAAACTGCTTCTCTGGTTAGTTGAGGTTTAAAGAGTAATTAGCTCAGTACCTTCTTACAGTGGGAGAAATACATAAGAGAAATACAGTTTGTTTAGACAAGGCTTTTTTTTATTTTTTTACTGATGCAGCAAAAGCCTACTTTTTTAGATCTTTTGGCCTTTACTAACATCAAAATCCCTCCACACAAGTATAATGGATTGCCACCTGCCACTCATTTGAAACCATCAGAGACTGGGGGTATGTATTCTTAAATGCCTCTTCAGTTGCAGGTTAATTGATCTCACAGAAAGTGTGGCTTCCCCCCCCCCCACCATGAGTTATGCTGAGGTTTCTCAGCCTGTAAAAATATACAGTCGGTCCTCGTATAACACGTGTTTGCATTACACGAATTCGATCATACACGATTTATAAATAGGGGAACGTTATCTTATATAACACGAACCGAATTCGCTTATACACGATTCGCCTTTGTGTTTACAAGAAATGGCAGTCGAATGCGGAATCACCCCAACTGAACGCAACACGATAGGAACGAAGTAGATTCTGAAAATGTATTTATGTGTTTTATATCAGTGAAGGGGAAACACATTTCACCATAATAACGTAAAAACCAACACAATTCCAGCTATCGATATAATCGCAAATGCAATTTGATCGAGTTTACTACCAGTTTATAACAGATTCCACTAGCAGAAACGCAACTGGAAATTGTTTTTATTGTTTTATGGTAGTAACCCCCAGAAATGTGCTTTAGTAAAAATGTGAGGTGTTAATAGTGTATCTCGGCCCTTACGGTGTTGTTTATTCAGTTGCTACATGCGCTGAGCTTTGTTTATGTGTATCAAGCGTGCCTCCTCGTTTTGTAATTGCGCTTTATTCCCTAAAAATTAGTAAAATACTTAAAAGGTGTGAAAAGGAAGCGTCCTGGTGAAGACACTGCATATTCAGAGAGAAAAATAAAAGCAAAACATCGATAAACAGAGGCGGACTGGATCAAAAATTCTTCCCCGGGAAAATTTGT
Source organism: Mastigoproctus giganteus (assembly GCF_048544385.1). Classification (NCBI taxonomy): domain Eukaryota; kingdom Metazoa; phylum Arthropoda; class Arachnida; order Uropygi; family Thelyphonidae; genus Mastigoproctus; species Mastigoproctus giganteus. The sequence goes on along the minus strand of NC_143582.1, from coordinate 83,934,250 downwards.
AGTGGCCTCATACTACGGTTTATGGCCGAAATCACACCGGCCTCCGGCCCACCGTGGTTTCCCCCGTAAGGCTTATGGCCAGTCCGCTTCTGTCGATAGAGAAAAAATATGAAATTGTGAAAAGCTTTGAACGAAATGAAAGACCGTGTGATACTGCACGTGCTACAGACCTAAATGAGGCAACGCCGAGAATTACAAAGAATGCAGAGAAAATAAAAACAACTTTCATAGCGGGAACAACTCAAAGTGTAATTAAAATCCATCAGATTAAGACACATACAATTGGAAGAGATGGAACGGCTGTCATCTCTTTGGATAGAAAATCAAACAAAAAGCAAGTTTGCTTACGATAGAAGCAAAAGCATTAACAATATTTTATTACGACTTACGTATTATAATTTATACATACGTATTATAAAATACGTAAGTATTTTATTACGACTATTTTATTTAATATAATAAATTTTTTACGAATAAAATACGTATTTTATCCGTAAAAAATACTTTTTTAGTATTAAAAAATACTAAAAATACTTTATTATAATATAATATTATTTTTATTACGTATTTTAATCGTTATAAAATACTTATGTATTTTATAACGATTAAAATTACCCGATTATTTATTGTGTTTGGTAATGTTTTGGTTCCAAATGTGTGTTCAATCTTGGGTGGTCGGCACCTAACCCTACTTTTCCCATAGGGCCTGTTGTTTATATTGCACGATTTTGCATTGCACGAGGGTTTCTAGGAACGCAACTATCGTGCTATACGAGGACAGACTGTACTCATAATACTGAATAAACCACACAAAATGGCATGCCACAGACTGAGTGGCTAATAATCTCCTACCAACAAAGAAATAAATATGTAGAACTCCAAATAAAGACTACTTTTTGCCTTTATGATCACCCAACACTAGCATTGACTGTGATAAAAATGGAAAATCTTCTGATATTAGTTTATTCAACAATTTATCAAAACAGATGATATTATTATTTGTATTTCTATTATTTTAGAAATAAAAACTTTTATATAACTTCACAAATTCTGATAGTCAATGTTGCATTACTTCAGACTGTGCTTTACCACACCATCAATGTGGTAAAAGTGTAGCTTATAAAAAAAATGGGGGATAGAGCAATTAGATTGCAGATGACCAAGAGATAATGTTTTAAGGCTTTTCTGATAAAGGTGGACAAATGTTTAATGTCATATAACAAGTAAAATCAATCTTGTTTGTGAATAACTAAGATCCTCTCTGCACATAAATTATGAAATTATTGTATCTTACCATTTTTTATAACAGTGGTTCTCAAACTGTGGGTCACAATGATTGTTGCACAAAATAATGATACAAAAGTAAGTTTTGTGATCCAAGAAGGTGTGTGGAAATGTAATACTTCGCAATATTATAAAATTTTCTTATTTATAAATGTGACTTAAGCGATCCAGAGCAAAAATTAATTACATAATTTAACATCATATGCTCCTGTTTCATTGATCTCGATCGCATAGTATGTTCGAATTAATACTGATCGATATCAGTGAGCAGTACCATATGGTAACGCAAGAATCACTTAAATTTTGGCTGGGTGAATTAAATTCACTGGGCGGTGTGCCCATTTGATAGGTCCTGGGGAGAAAACTGAAGTATGATTCTAGAGCAGTGGTTATCAACCTTTTTTTTTTAATAATAGCACCTTAAGTAATTTATTTTATTTTATGGCACCCCTACTCAATTTTCTGCCTGTTAGATCTGATTCTCTCTCTGTATACAGGTAATACACTATTTCTTTAACAAAATGTTAACAGAACATGTTTCCAACATGTTCTGTATGCTATTGAACACGTGTTAAGAATGAATTTGAATTTTGCGGCAAGAATAGGGCCTAATAAGTTATGTCAATAATTGTAATTATAAGCAGAGCATACAAATCATGGATGACCTTAGAAGCAAGAAAAGAACAGGAAATTGAAAAAACTGAAGTAATGATGAAAATATGGACAAGAAGGGAGCTTACCGTTACCTTGTCATGTACTGTTACCTTTCAAGGTAACAGTAAGTTCCCTTCTTGGCACAAAGTTACATGTTATACAGAGTACTGCAGTCATGCACTTCAAAAAAAACGCTGTGAAACATTTGTAGCTTACTCCAAATTTCTATGGGGTCAACTACCAATGTATATTGGTAGTTGACCCCACTGGTAGTTGACCAAAGTTTTAGCAAAATTGAACATTCTGTTCAATTTTGCTAAAAGCATTCCATAAATTAGATTCAATCTCAACCATAAGATCAATTTGGACTAACTTTTTTCAGAAGCCACATTCATTCCTATTGTGAATCTTTTCCACTGGCTTACCTAAGTAGCTGTTAAGGGATATTGAATAATAGTTATGCAGTATGGACCAAACTTTTCCAACATTAGCTGGAAAATGTCCTGGCTCTTTTCCAGGTTTAGGGCAGGTGAAGGCTAGTCTCTGAAAGTGATCAGATGTCAGGATCTCAAGTAGTCGCTTCCAGATACACACCAGATACAAAATCCTGTTAAAAAACAGATATAATAAGTTGGAGCTTTGTTATCCAGTGTTTGGAGCATGATATAATAGATCTTGTCAGTGCCCAGTGCACTCTTTGATCTATATAAAGATTTCTGCACTTCAAATATTGTAAATGTTGATTACACAGAAGAAATAGATTGGTACTGATATTCAATTTGTGCTGCTTTGCTTTTACTTTATCTTGTTGGAATCATATGCAGATATGGCTGAGACTAGCAAAAGACCTGGGCACTTGCAATTACCACTCAAGAGAATGCTAGCAGAAATTTACCTTCCAGTTTTTTTTGTTTTTTTTTTTAATTATTCCATTATTCGTATACTTCATAAATTAAAATAAACTATAACCCAGTCTTTTTTCTTATATAGCATGGTTTTGAAATTAATAATATTGTCAGTTCTAGGGTACATCTAATACAGGTTCCGTGCTTTGTTCCTTTCTTTTTTAGCATGATAATAGGTTTTGTTCTATTGTGTGTTCATATCTCTACAACCCTGCAGAAGTTTGGTAGCACAGCATTACTTTCTAATGGTAAAATCTGTCAACATTATCAGTAAACTGAGATTTTGATCATCAAAGGAGATATAGTGGTGAATGTGTTCTGATTCACTTTAGAGAATTTCCATTTTAAGTTGGTATCTGTTTTGAATTTTGCAAACAGTTGGGTAATGTGATCCCATTTGAGGTGGTACTCTAAAACTGACCACTGAAAGGTCAATCACTGTAGATGTTCCAATGGGCAAGTGGATATAAGGATTAGCAACAGTGAGATAGATTCATTTAGTTTTCCTTGTCTAACTATTTGAGAAATGCACCAGAGAAAGTGGGGACTGTTAAAGTTGCTCAGTACACAAAAAGGAGGAGGAAGCTGAATAATCAGGTTACCTAGTTCTTTCAGTGCTTTCTTTATTTGGTAAAAGATATAAGAAACATAAATCCCAAAGCAGCACATACAATTACATCCTGTGGTGAGTTAGGCCCTGGGAGCCAAGCATTTTGTGTGGCTAAGCAATTGCTTCAAGTGTTATACACAATATGTTTTTTTTTTTTTTTTTAGTTCATGCTCTTAATGCATGAACTAAAATTTTATTGCAGCCTATCTTTGAAAAGACTAAGAAAGGAAAGCTGCCTTTGTTTAATAGTTTAGTTACTAACACTTGCTCCCTTTGCTTGGTCCCACTGGCAGTACTCCTGACTCCCAATGGCACAGCTAATTTAACCTGGCTGAAATTAACCATAGACATATTCTTATCATTAGAACCTCCAAGCATGAGAGTTACCATCACAGAACATGACTTCAGTTGTCCAAAGAGACAGCGAACAAAGATACAAAATCACAACATAAAAATTTTTCTGGTGATTCTCTATCTGCCCAACCTGTAGGCAGGCTGTCACTATTCTTAATGCCAAAATGTCTAGTCTGTTGCAGGACTCCCCAGAAATGGTGAAATGTCTCCAGTCCAGGGAGCATAACTGAAACTGAAAAATCAAAACAGTTTGAACAGCTATTAAAACTGATGACCTTTAATGGAATACTAGTATCAGTCACTCTCCATAATATCCTAAACACTTTCAAAGGTGTTCTCTAAATGAGACCTACTTACTGTGACTGAAGATATTGTTATGTTGTTGTTGTTTTTGTTGTTGTATTTGAGGTTTTTGGCACAAGGGCCTCTTGGGCCATATTGTGCCTGTTCATGGTTTGGGTATCACTGATTTCACGTTATGATTAGATGCTATTATATAAATTTATGCATTTTAAATACTTAAACAGATCCTCGAAATTTGCTTCATTACCAAGAATATGTGATATGGTTAAGGGTTCCTGCAAGTTGGAGAGGTAGTTGAAGCTGGAATTTCGGACAGATAAAAGGTGGGGACATTCAATGAGAATATGTTTTATTGTTAGTGCGACTGGCAAAAGAAGCACTGAGGAGGAGTCTCTCCCAAAAGCAAATGCAGATGAGTTGGATGTGAATGACCGATGCGAAGCCTTGCCAGAATTACTTCTTGTCACCTGTTTCTTCTAAAACTAGATGTCCACAGTTGAGGCTCTTTTTTTTTTATCTGAAACAGTTTATTATTGGTTTGAGATTGCCAGAGGTGAGACCATTGTTTCCAACATGTTTTTTAATAATGGATTTGTAGTCTGTGTATGGAACTTACAGTTGACTGTAAGATCCAGAGTTGGGATGTTTAGCAGCCTCATCCGCACGATCATTGCCTTGGATGCCGACATGACCAGGAATCCAGCAGAAGGTAACCTTGTAGTTGGCTGTTAATGGTAAAATAATTTAGATTATTTTAATTTAGATAAGTTGACGGTAAAATAATTTAGACCGGATCTCTTTAAGAACGGGATGAGAGGGAGGAAAGGTAGATTGAAAGGTACTGATTGCACTTAAAGAGTCTGTATATATCAGAGATTGTTTGATATGATATTTGTTTATGTTATCTAGAGCCAGTTTTATTGCAAATAATTCTGCAGTATAAATACTGCATTCAGTGGGAAGAGAGGCAGCTGTTAAGAAAGTGGCGGAAACTGCTGCTGCACCAACAGCCATATCTGTTTTGGAGCCGTCAGTATAGATATGAACTTTCTCTGAGTTTTCCAAAGAATGCAATTTATGTAGCTGTTGAAAGTTGGTATTTGCCAGGGAGGATTTTCCCCATCTTGAAAATAAATTTTCACAGAGCGGTATGAATTCAGTCCAGGGAGGTTCCGGAGTAGCAAGGTCTTGGAATATATTCTTAAAGTTAATTTTCCAACTGGTCATGAGTTCTTGCAGTCGAATCCCTGTGGGGCAGTTTTCATTAGATTTATTGTGATATAGCAGGGTGTGTTGAGGATCAAACAGATACTGCCAGCTGGGGTGGGCTGAAGTACCTTCAATCTTTGCTGCATAATTAAACAATAAAACTTTTCTCCTGAGATGCAGAGGGGATTTTTGTTTGCCTCAATATACAGGCTGTGAACTGGAGATGTTCTGAAGGCTCCAACAACTATCCTAAGGGCACTATGCTGGATGGTGTTCAGACGTAATAGTGTGTGTGTGTGTGTGTGTGTGTGTTATGGAGGTTTAATGGCGCATAAGCTAGTGAGGCTATAGTGCGCCTAGACGTAATAGAGAACTTTTCCTGGCGGAGTCGTAGACAGGTGCTCCATAATCCAAGCGCGATCTTATTAAAGCTCTATAGAGATGTAGGAGAGAGCTTCTGTCAGCACCCCAGGACATAGCAGAGACAGCTCTTAGGATATTCAGTTTTTTAAGACAAGTATTCCAGAGGTACGCCATATGGGAAGCAAAATTAAATTTATTATCTAAATGTAATCCCAACAGACAGAAATTGTTAGTGACAGGAATCAGGCTGTTTTTTTAAAAATATTTCTGGACCCGGATGTAGTTTCTGTTTTTCACAGAAATGAATAGCAGTAGACTTCTTTTCTGCTAGGGAATAACCATTCCGCAATGCCTATGATTCTATTCTAGCTACAGCAATTTGAAGTTGCCTTTCGATGGTGTTCATAGTCTGGGATTGAGTAGAGATAATGAGGTCATCGGCAAATATGTACGATTGTACTGTATTTGGTACATTCCTTGTCTTGTTGGTGATTCTTATTGCAAATAATGTTGGACTAAGAATGGAACCCTGTGGTACACCTTCCTCTTGTTCAAATGTTTTGGATAAATTATTCATGTATCTGACCTGAAAAGTTCTATGGCATAGGAAGCTTTGTATAAATTGAAGTAGATGACCTCTCAAGCCGAAAGAATGAAGATCTTGAAGAACACCATATCGCCAAGTGGTATCGAAGGCTTTCTCAATATCTAGATTAATCATGACCAGATGCTGTCCCCTTATGAAGGCTTTACGTATATTTGCCTCTGCTTTTATCATTACGTCTAAGGTGGAACGGTTTTTTCGAAACCCGTACTGATTACTATTTAGCAAGTTGTTAGTTTCCAGGAACCACATTAACCGCCTGTGAACCATTTTTTCCAGGACATTGCCTAAACAATTGGTCAGTGAAATTGGCCTATAGTTATGTGGAAAGGTACGATCCTTTCCGGGCTTTGGGAAGGCTAGAACTATTGAGTGACACCAGGAGATTGGGTAAGCATTTTCTAAGAATATTCGGTTGTAATAGTTTAACAATGATCTTTTTGCTCTGTTGTTCAGTTGTTTTAACATTATATAGTAGATCCCATCTGGACCAGCAGCGCTATTTGATGTTTTATTGTGCGCTCCAAAAAGTTCTGTTAATGTGAATGGCTGGTTATATGGCTGAAAGGTTGGTTTGTAGGAGGCTATTGCAGATATACTGGCGAATGATTCCGCTAAGGCATTTGCTATTTCTCCCAGGGATGACAACTCTTTCCCTTCCCAGTTTAGTATTGCAGCTGGGGACTGAATGTATTTGCCATTAAGCATTTGTATTTTCCTCCAGATAATTCTGCTGTCTGTATCCTTGTTTATGCTCAAGGAAAAGCTAATCCAGGCATCTTTCTTTGCTTTTCGTCTTATTTGGCGGAACTTGGCTTTCAGTCTTTTGAAGTTAATTAGATTGGTAGTTGTGGGAAAGTTACGAAATAAATTCCAAGCTCTATTTTTATACTGTTTGGCGTGTGTGCAATCTTGATTCCACCAGTAATTACTATGTTTCCTTTCCCCGGGAAAGGTTTTGGTATTGCAGAGGTAGCAGCTTGTAATATTTGATTAGTGATATTTGATTACATGTTCTGTGACTATGGTTTGAGATTGGATTATTTTATTGCCTAACTGCACATGAGATGCATATTCATACCAGTGTGCCCTACGAAATTTCCAAGTGGAGCGACGTAGTGAAGGAGAGTTTACCCATGTTTGCAGCTTGCAGAGAATCAGAAGGTGATCACTGTTTAGTGGATTTTCAAGAACAGACCACTCCATAATACTATATATGGAGGGAGAACAGATTAACAGATCTATTACGCTCATGGATCCTGTCGAAAAATGAATATAGGTAGGTTCACCAGTGTTCAAAAGGGTAAGTTGATAAGAGTCCAGAAGGGATTCTATTAACTTGCCTCTCTTGTCAATTGTTGGAGATCCCCACATCGGATGATGAGCATTAAAGTCCCCAAGTAAGCAGAAAGGAGACGGTAGCTGTTCTATTAGATTTTCTAGGTCATCTGAAGAAAATGAGAAATTAGGAGGAATATACATAGATGCTATTGTAAGAGTGATGCCAATTTCAATGCACACTGCAACTACTTCAAAAGGAGTCCGAAGAGCAATATGTTTGGATGGTACTTTGTTTCTTATAAGAACCAGCACTCCTCCACAGGCTGACGAGTTGACATTTCTATCTCTTCTAAAGATAGAGTAATCTTTTATAGTAGGACACACTTGTGAATTTAAATAAGTTTCCTGTAGGGATATGCCTGCTGGATCATAACGGTGGATGAGATCACATATATCATCTTTATACTGCGAAACCCTCTACAATTCCATTGAAGAATTCTTTCCATTAAGTGGTTTTGTTTCTGACTGCTTTTTAGTTGTGACTTGTTTGCATCGATCCAATTTTCCTTTGTCTTTCTTTGGAAAGTAGGGACACGTTACGTGCATCTCATCAGTCGCATGAAGTTCTAATATGGCATCTTCTGAGCCATTGTGCTGGTCAATATCCATTCTGGTTGAATTTGGTGGTTTCAGTACCATGGTTTCTGTCACTTTTTGTTTTGCTGTTGGGTTTATATTAGCTGGAATGGTAATTGGGGTATTACAAGCTTGTTCAGTTTTTTGTTGCGAAGGACACCGTTTGGAGGCAGAGAGCATGGAGCGTGCCCAATTAGCGATGAATATATTTGGGGAACAGCAACATCTGTTTGTGTACCTATTGACTGAAATTGTTTAGCAGCCGTTGCATATGTACGTTTTGGATCTGTTTTTAGTATTTGCCTTCTCGCCTCTGAATATGTCACTTTATTCTCAACTTTATATTTCTGGATTTTTTTTTTTTTTTTTTGGCCATAACTAACTAAAGCAGATTAAGCCTCTAATCAAACAATGGCAGTCAAGTCCACATAGGGTCCAAAGAGGAAGTCATTCTTGCTTGGCTCTGCATAGGTCACAATCAACTGACACACTCTTTTCTGCTGAGGGCAGATGACCCAGTTATGTGTGAGAACTATAAAACTATTTTAACCATTAGTCAAGTTTTTATGAAATGCCTGTTTTTAACCAATGCAATTTATGTTTTACAGATTTTAATAATCTGCCTGAAACATTCACACCCAGCCAGATTTAAATGACAGAGACAATAGGTCATATTGTTTTTAACTTTTACAGTTTATTAATTTATACTCATGTATTTGAATTTACCATTTTATAGTTTTGATATATATTTACTTCTTTGGACATTGTTATCAAATATACTTATTAATGTTTCTTTCTTTATCTTGACTTTCTGCATTATGGCCTCATCTGCCAAGTTGCCATTAAACAACAAAAACCAATATCTTATGCATCGGTCACTATAAAATGCAGCTCAGTGGCAACCCAAACAGATGTTTCAATTGAACCAAGCATTTCTCTTGCTAATCAGACCAAAATAATAACCTTTAAAAATAAATAAATGGTAAATGAAACTAGTAACACTGCATGATCAGCATCCTGACTTGTATGATCTCAACCATTCATGAAACAACAAACCTAAAATTGTTGAAGATCAAAACTGGCAGCAAGAAAATCTATGTTCATTCAGACAATGACAACATAGTGCTACAATTATGTGCTAATGATACCGTCGAAACAGGATGCCCAACCTTTCCCAGAAAGGACAAATTAAAGCAACACTGACAGAAGCACGCCATACACAAAAAAGCAGGTTCAATCCTCCTCAACCAAACCCAAATAATGAATAACATCAGGGGAACTGCAGAGAGGCCTGTGGAATAATTTTGATGACCTCAAAAATTTACTTATTCAAATTAATCCAACAGATGTATGCCTACAGGAAACCTTTCTATTGCCACAAATTTCTCTTAAATTTCCAAATCATACTATGTACAGGCAAGATTACTGAGTTCTGAGATTACTGCCTGCAGAGAGGTTACAATTCTGGTCAGATTTACAGTACCTTCTAGATATACAGTAAACCCCCGCTTCTAGATATACAGTAAACCCCCGCTTCTAGATATACAGTAAACCCCCAGTTACGTTCCTGAGAAATGCCACGAATACCGAAAATGCGAATACTGAGTTATGGCTCCCATAGTAATAAAGGGGTTCCGTTCCAAAGTATGAAATACTGTATATAAGAAAAACTAGTCTAAAATTTTGTCTATGTATATATTATATGTATCTTCATAATATGACTATGTACATAGACAGTACATAGTGAAATGCAAGCATATGGCATCGAAATGAAAATAAGGAACAATTTAATATTAAATGTAATATTTATTAGAAATTTCAAACCAGCGCCTTTGCTGACTAAAAAACTTATCCCGCCAGTGCTATCACCAGTTTCACTAAAGTGTAGATAAAGGTGTTTTGCCTTTTCACAAAAGATGAGTGAACTTAAGGGAATTTTATTTTGAGTTCGGTCTTCTATCCACAGATTTAAAGCTTTTTCCATTTTTTCTAATTTAACATCACGAGTTACAGAGCAAATTTTTGAAGCAATTAGCGCGTTTTCACGGACACTACGGCGGATTTTTTGTTCCGATTTCTTGATTGATCGTACTGTTGACTCATTGATTTTATAATGTTTTGTCACTGACGAGACACTTTCACCATTAGAAAATTTATCCAATAACTCAATTTTATTCACTAATGTCATCACCTTCTTTGATCTTTTCACATTTCCCTTGTTATTCGTAGCCATATTTTTGTACGGGTTAGAAAGAACTTGTCCACAATAAAGTCACTTTCTCCCATTAACACACTCGAAAAAGTCTGTTTTACACTTCAAAACGGTAGATTTATCATTTTTGTAAGTAAATCAATTTATAAATTGTGATAAGCATATAAATTAAAAGCAAACGACGAAACCTTTCATGACAAGCGCATAACACATACTGAACAAGGATTAGTGAGAAACATCCACGCTCGCGATTTTGTCACCCCCCACCCACTGAGCGCTGTTTTGACCGGGAAAGATAATTTTAGCCATGCCCATGTATTTTTATGGCAGAAAATGTTCAAGGCGCTTTAAAATTCACATTTTTTTAAGGTTTCATTTTATATTAAATCAGCGACCACGAATACGTGAATACAGATATCACGAATAGTGGGGGTTTACTGTATTCAGCTATAAAAGCCACAACTTCTAAAGTTGTGGCAGTTTGCATTGCAATAGGAATAACAATAACCCTTGCTACTATTTATATTCCGCCAATTATCCTTTCTCTCAGATGAACTTGACAGTCTTACCACACAACTCCCACCTTCTGTCTGTTTACCACCTCGACGTGGGCACCTGTACGTGCTGAGGGGACCTCCTAATCTACTAATCTGGAAGGCCAGCAGTGATGCTGCTGGCCTTCCAGATTAGCATCACTGGGATCCGACGCCCATACCTTAGTCCCAAGGTTACATCATTGGAATCCAGCGTGTGCAGCGACCAGTAAAACTTGGAAAGGGGGATCCTGGTGGTTGAGAGGCCAAGCCTTAACACACCACTTTGGCCCCTGCTTTGACAAGAAGGGATGTCCCAGACTGGCCCAACAGGGATCAATTGGCAGGTTCTTACTGCTACAATCAACTGCAGTCCAATAAGTCTCCCTCTTTTTGTTCCTGGGACGGGATCAAGGCTTATTGGAAATGTAAGTATAATGCTCCTGAGCAAATTTGGCATCCCATTCGTGTACACAGTACTTGCTAGTTCCCGAGTGGGTATCCCCTCGTAGGGTTCCTTGGTGGGTGAGGTACTTCGGGCATCTGAAATTTTTAATTTACTCCTACGAGTAATATAAATTGTCTTTCTTCTGGCACCCCAACAAGGCCCCTACCTAATCGTCAGATGATAATGACACCAATTCTGTTAAAAGAGCCAGAACAGAGGATAAAACACCATCTGTGACACTGCTTTTTCCTCATTCTTCATTCCACCAGAGAGCAGTCAATCAGGAAGATGTCACCCTTCTTCATCCAGAAAGAATTAGGATTGGCAGGATCACCTAAATCAGTAAAACGGCTGCATTCTGGCGACCTGTTGGCCGAAGCTTCAAGCTCAAAACAAGCTGAAAAAATCCTAAAAGGCACATTGATAAGGGGAATTCCTATCACTATAACCCCCCTACACAAAACTCTGAACTCTCCTCGAGATGTCATATCGGAGTGGGACCTTCATGTCTCTGAAGAAGAGATCTGCTCTGAATTGAAAGACCAAGGAACGACAGCTGTCAAGAGAATATCGATGCAAAAGGATGGGAATTTTGTCCCTATCCGAGTTCTCATCCTAACATTCAACATGCCATGGACTCAAAGTTACATAAAGGCAGGCTACTTAAATTGCCCCGTGAGGTGTTTTAGATGTCAAAAATCAGGCCACTCGCAAACAGCTTCTCATAGTAACCCTGCCTGTGTGCTTGATGTGGTGCGAAAGACCACGAGAGCAAGGAATGTTTGGCTTCCAAACTGATCTGTGTAAGTTGCCGAGCAGAGCACCCTGTCAGCGATGGGACATAATACTCATCTGTTCCTGACTCGGATCCAACAGACATTACATTGTGGCTTTTTGAATGTTCATTTGACATTCGTTTCTGCTGGATTCCAAGCCCCATTGGAATGAGGGGAATGAACTGGCAGATGGCACAGCCAGATCACCAGAACCCCACTCATTCTGTAATCTGACACTGGCAGTCTAGTCTGTGCGGGAACCGAAGAGAGGAAGTTGTTCTAGCTCACTTCAGTAGCTAATGTGCCAATCAAACCCAAAGCAAAGCAAACCCGTCTGTTTATTCAGTGATTTCAATGGTCACTATCCATTGTGGGATCTTCCACTATGGATATGAAAGGCTAGTGACTTGGTAACACCATTCAACATAGTACTCTGAGAATTTCCATATAGGCTTTCAGAACCTTCCCAGTTCACAGCCTTTATACTGAAGCCCACAAACACTAACTCTCTCACTGCTGTCTCTTCCACAAGAAGTCACACCAGTTCATCTCACCCTGTAAGAAAATTCATACACTGTAAGTTACTTGCCTGCAATGAGTTTAACCAGACTGTTGAATACATTCTGGCAAAGCAGGAAATGATAGAACCTTGCATCCAAATGACCATGTAAGTGAACTTTACTATCCACTCAAGGAAACAAACTTCACCTGATAAAACCAGACCCAAAGCTGTGGCCCTCCACCTTCCGACAAAGGAGAGAGAAAATAATGTTATCGAGACTAAGGATTGGGTATACACATCTCACCTGCACCTCCTAATGAATGCCAATGCTCCCCAATGCACATCTTATCATACATAACTGAGTGATCTCACCTTCTAGCTAATATGCTTACTTAAAAATTTATAGCCATCACTGGCATTATTTTACCTTCTTGGAGATGATACTAATATGAAAGAACTTTTTACTTACTTGAATCAGACTGGATTATACCATAAAATATGAGAAACAGAGTGGGCCAGTAAATCAGAATGTCTTATAATGGGGGATTTTAACTTTCTAGATATTAACTGGAACTTGTGGTTTGGTCACTCGCACACTAGCAAGACTTTTGTGGATTTATTGGATGACTGTTTTCTACAGCAACATGTTCGAGAGGCAACCAGAGGGAGCAATACTCTTCATCTGATTATTCATGCATTAAGAATTTGCAGATAAAGAAACCACTGGGCAACAGTGATCACAATGTACTGATGTGGGAATTACTTAAAGATGTAACTACCATCAAGGCTAAAGGGAAGGGCTTTTGCTTTCATAAAGGTGACTACAGGGGTCTCAGACAGTTTTTAAATTCTGTACAGTGGGATCAACTGATGATGTTATCAACGTTGAACTCTAAATGAGAAGCCTTCAGGGAATTAAAATTTTGGAGGCTACTAGGTTTTTCATTCCAACTAAGAAATACTGTTCAAGGCTTAGGCCTAAATGGATGTCAGATGAATTAATGAGGCTCATGGCAGAGAAGAAGAATGTATGGGATGCATATAAAGTATCAGGTGAAACAAAAGCCTATGGCAGGTATAAACTAGTCTGTAATGAAGTCACAAAGGAGGTTAGGCAGATTATGAGAAATCTTTGGCAAAGGATGCAAAGAAAAACATCAGAGTTCTTTACTTATGTAAACTCTAAAAGGAAAGGGATGAATCAGATTGGACCACTTAACATATTGGTTGACTATTGATGATCATGCTCAGGTAGCTGATAAACTGAATGAGTATTTTGCGTCTACATTCACACATGAGGAGTTATTCAAGGAGGGGAATGCCAGAAGTTTATCAAACGCTAACAGGAAGCCAAGTGATTTTGTAATAACTGAGAGCAAAGTGGAGGAGAAATTGTTGAAGATAAACATAAGGAAGGTACCTGGGGTGGATGGGATCTATCCAGTTATATTAAAGGAGGCAGCAAAGAAAGTAAGCAAACCCTTAGCCATAATTATGACAGCTTCCTTGGACTCAGGGGAGGACCCCATGGACTAGAGGTGTGTAAATGTATCACCAATTCACAAAGGGAGTTCAAAAGGTGACACAAGTAACTACAGACCTGTTAGTTTAACTTGTGTTCTGGGGAAAATAATGGAATCACTGGTTAAAGAAGCATTGCAGGATCATCTAGACAAGACTGCAGGAATAGTTAAGACACAGCATGGGTTTGTTAAAAGGAGATCTTGTCTGACCACTCGGATTGAATACTATGATGTGGTCACAAAGGAACTGAATGCCAAAAATAATTTTGATATCATATACTTGGATTTCAGGAAAGCTTTTGATACTGTTGCACATGGAAGACTGCTGTACAAATTGGAGGGGTACGGCATTAAGGGTAAGTTGCTACAATGGATAAAGGGATGGTTGAGTGGGAGACGATGGAGAGTGGTAATCAATGGACACTGCTCTTCGTGGACAAATGTTATTAGTGGAGTTCCCAAGGGTTCGGTGTTGGGCCCATTGTTGTTTTGTATATTTATCAATGATACTGATGAAGGTATATCAGGTTTAATGTCTACGTTTGCAGGTGATACAAAGGATGGCAGGGTTGTTAATGACAGTAAAGACAGTATGCTTCTCCAACTGGATCTAGATATGTTGAGAAAATGGACTGAGAAGTGGAAACTGATGTTTAACATTGACAAATGCAAAGTACTGCATATGGGTAGCAATAACTGAAGAGAAACATTCCAACTGTATAGTACAACACTCAGGGAAGTGGAAAGTGAAAAAGACCTGAGGGTAACTATACAGTCAAATATGAAGTTTGCTGAACAGTGCAGACAGGCTGCCAGGACAGGTCATGGAGTCTTGTCAATGATATATAGGAATTTTGCTAGCAGGACAGGGAGGTGATTATCCCGTTATACATGGCAATGGTCGGGCCACCCCTAGAGTGCTGTGTACAGGTCTGGAGACCTCATTTTAGAAAGGATGTAGAGTTGCTAGAACGAGTACAAAGAAGGGCAACAAGATTGGTGAGGGGAACAAAGTTGTGCTCTTACCAAGAAAGGCTTAAGTTCTGCAAATTGCAGCACCTGGAAAGTAGGCACTTGCAAGTGATCTGATTGAGGTGTATAAGGCCTTGAATGGGTTGAGCAAGCTGAATGCTGAAGGGATTCTTCCTCTTGCTCAGACTAAGAACCTGAGAGGGCACAGATGCACGGAAATTTGCCTTTAGCCAGCAGGTAGTTGATTGGTGGAACAGGCTTCCATCTTTTGTTGTTGTTGTTGTTGATATGGAGGTTTGATGGCGCATAGGCTACTTTGGCCATAATGCGCCTATTCATTTATTATAAAAAAGAGATGAAAAAGTTTCATAAATTCAGAATTGATTAAAAAGTCCTGTTTGCTTTATGAAGTTGAAAAATTCGGAAATATCTGCATCATCTCCAATGAGATTCTCTAAAGTTATCGGTCTACGAAGATTAACCAGTGATAGCAGGGTTGAAGTTCTGTCTTGTTCATAGTAAGGGCAGTCAATGAGAATGTGTTTAATACTCAGATTTATATTACAAAGTGGACACTGTGGCGGGACATTCCCTGTGAGTAAATATAGGTGGGTCAGATAAGTATGGCCTATTCTTACCCTTGAAAGGACTACCTCTTCTCGTCTTGATGTACGGACACTGGAGCGCCAAATTTTTGGATCATGTTTAAATTGAAAGAGTTTATTATTAATTTGAGAGTGCCATATTGCTGTCCATTTTGACAGGCTTGCAGCCTGAATGATTAATGCATAATCTGATGGCGGAACAGGAATATCAGTTAAGTCGAAGCTAGTTGGATTTTTTGCGGCTTTATCAGCCAGTTCGTTGCCCAAAATGCCAGAATGAGCTGGAATCCAGCAGAAGGTGACCAGTTGATTGCGTTCTTCAATTTGTAGTAATATGCTTTTTATTTCATCTAGAACAGGGTGTACTTTATCTAAGGGGTTACATAAAGCCAAAATTGAGCTGAGGGAATCAGTATAAATAACAGATTTTAAAGCACAGTCAGAAGAGAGATTCTGTAAAGCTAGTTTGATAGCATATAATTCAGCTGAGAAGATACTGAATTCAGATGGCAAGGATGCTGAAATAACGGTATTTGGAAACACTGCAGCTGCTCCAACGTTTGAATTAGATTTAGAGCCGTCTGTATAAATTGGAGAGAAGTCAAAGTATCTTTGAATGTGAGCTTCGTGAAGTTGTTTGATATTTGATGTTTGTAAAATGTTCTTACCCCATTGAGAGAGGTAGGTGTCACAGGTCGGTATAGGTGGTGGAACCCATGGTGGTTGAGGACAAGTTGTTGTCTGTTGCACAGAAAGGATGGGAACATTCCAAATTTGCATCAGTTCAAGAAGGCGAAGACCAGCTGGCTTTACTACGCTTGGTTTATTTCTGAAAAGGTTTTCTAATGGTGGATTGAACAGGTATGACTGAGTCGGATGCATGGCACAGCTTTGTATCTTGACAGCATAGTTCAATAACAGTGTTTTCCTACGTAAAGTTAGTGGGGGTTCATGGGCATCAATGTAGAGACTATGTGCTGGTGATGTTCTGAAAGCACCGAGTGAAAGTCTCAAGGCACTGTGTTGAATTGGATCAAGCCAACGCAATGCACTCAATCTGGCTGAATCATAGATGGGAGCTCCATAATCAAGACGGGATCTGATTAATGCCCGGTACAGCCGAAGCAGAGATGTACGATCTGCGCCCCATGTTTGGGAGGATAAAGCTCTGAGTATATTTAACTTTTTTAGACAGGAAGTACGTACATTTTTAATGTGGTCTATAAAATTTAACTTATTATCAAATGTTAATCCTAGAAATCTGATGCTATTAGTGACCGGGATGGAGACATTATAAATTTGAAGTTCAGGATCCAGATGAAGGTTGCGCTGTCTACAAAAATGGATGGCAACTGTTTTCTGCTGCGAGAGTCGATATCCGTTGAGGCTGGCCCACTGTTGAATTTTATTAAGTGATATCTGGAGCTGCCGTTCAATAGACCTCATATTTTGGGAATGGCAGGAGATGGAAAGATCATCTGCATAAAGGTAGGTCTCAACTGTATTTGGAAGCTGATTGGTGATGGAATCTATTCTAAGAGCAAACAAAGTGGCACTCAGTACTGATCCCTGTGGCACTCCTTCTTCCTGTATAAACGTTTTGGAAAGGGCATCTTGGTACTGAACTTGAAACGATCTAGTACGTAGGAAGTTCTGAACAAAAATAGGAAGGTTGCCTCGCAAACCAAGAGAGTAAAGATCACTAAGTATGCCATGCCGCCAGGTAGTGTCAAAAGCCTTCTCGATATCTATTGAAACCATTACAAGATGCTCCCGTTTAACAAAGGCATTTCGAATGGCGAATTCAGCCTTGACCATAAGATCTAAGCATGACCTATTTTTACGAAAGCCATATTGGTTATGGCTCATTAGATGTTGTGACTCAATGATCCATACGAGTCTTCTGTGGACAATTTTTTCAAGGATTTTGCTCAGGCAGCTTGAGAGAGAGATCGATCTATAGCTATAGGGGTTAGTTGGATCTTTCCCAGGTTTTAGGAATGCCAAAACAGTAGAGTGGTGCCAAGAATTTGGAAAAACGTTTTCTAAAAATATACGATTGTAAAAAACCAGAAGCAGTCTTAAAGCTTTGTCATCGAGATGTTGAAGCATGACATAATAAATCCCATCTGGCCCGGCTGCACCATTGTGGGCTGTTCTAATGGCATGCAGAAGTTCAAAGTATTGCAGAGGTTTGTTATATGGAAGAGTACATGCGGTTTGAAATTTTATGGCATGCTTTTCTCTAGTGTTTTTAATTCGTTGGAATGATGTAGGATATGCTGATGCCGCTGATATTTCAGCAAAAGTATTGCCCAAAGCATTAGCAATGTCTAAGGAATTGGATAGATCTTGCCCTTTCCAGGAGAGGATTGGAGATGGTATAGTAGGAAACTTACCAGATAACTGTCTAATTTTCTTCCATATAGTTTTCGGATCAGTGTTTCTGTTAAAGGTCGATGCAAAACGGGTCCAGGATTCTTTCTTAGCTTGCTTTTGTACAAATCGTGCTTTTGCTCTTAGCTTCTTATAATTAATGAGATTGGTTGTGGTTGGACATCGCCGAAATAAATTCCAGGCTTTGATTTTTGCTTTCTTTGCTTTTGTGCACTCATCATTCCACCAATAATTATAATGCTTGCGATCAGGGGGGTTTGATAATGGTATTGTGTCCTTGGCCACTTTTAGGAGATGTGATGTGATGTAGTCTGTTACATTATCAATATTTTGGAGCTGGATTTTTTCCTCGTCAAGAGAGATTGATGATCGAAATTTTGCCCAGTTTGCGCGAACAAATTTCCATTTCCTGCGGAGCTTGTTTGATGGAGTCTGTGACATTAAAACATTGCATATGATTGGAAGGTGGTCACTGCCCATTGGATCATTTAAAACGTACCACTCTATGGTTGGAAAGAGTATTGGAGAACAAATTGAGAGGTCTATTGCTGAGGTGTGTCCAGTTGGGAGTTGTATGTGAGTGTGCGTACCAGTATTGAGTAAGGTGAGGTTTTGTGACTCTAGAAAGCTTTCAACGAGTCGACCACGTGTGTCTAGTTTAGGATCGCCCCATAAGGGGTGGTGCCCATTAAAATCCCCTAATATACAGAGAGGTGGAGGTATCTGTAGGAATAGATCTTCAAGATCTTTTAAACAATAAGCATGGTTTGGTGGTAGGTATATTGAAACAACTGTTATTGAAATATTCAGAGTTATATGAACAGCAACAGCTTCTATTTCAGTTTGAAGTGGAATATGTTTAGTTGGGATCTTTGAGTTTATCAGGATTGCTACACCACCATGGGCAGCATTTGCTGTGTTACGATCTCTTCGATAAAGACAATAGTTTTTTATTGAAGGAGAAATTTGCGAGGTTAGGTAAGTTTCCTGAAGACAAAGGGCAACTGGAGAATATCGGCTAATTAGATCACGGATATCATCTGTGTTGCAACGAAAGCCTCTGCAGTTCCATTGTAAAATACAAGGCATTATTTGTGTTTTATTGAAGGAGCTGTATCTGACTGTTTTTTGAAGGTTACTGGCTTATGACGCTCTAATTTAGTTTTATCTTTTTTAGAGAAAACTGGTCGACCTGTGTCCATTTCTTCTTCTGCATGGATTTCTAGAGGGGGATCATCCTGTATGGATGTGCCATCTGTGTCCATGGTTGTGTCCTGAAAATTTTTTACTACATTTGCGTTTGAACTATGAGATATGGTATCTATGACCGGAGTAGGTGAGGCCGCTGGTATTGTCAGAGGAGTATTATTGGCTTGGTCAGAGAACTTGGATTGTTGCTTAGAAAGAACATTTCTAGCCCAATCAGAAATTGATTTGTTAGTGGGAACTGTTACATCAGTTTGAGTGGAGACGGTCTGATATTTTTTCACAGCATTGGCATAGGTCATATTTTTGGTTATAGTTGGAGCAACTAATTTTCTCGCTTCTGGGTAACTTACTTTGTTCTCAACCTTGTATTTTACTATTTTTTTCTCGGTTTTCCACTTTTCGCATGTCTTGGAATATGCAGGATGGTCACCTTTGCAATTTGGGCAGGTCATTTTTGTAGCTGTACAGTTACTTTGTATGTGATCTGCAGAACCACAATTAGGGCAGACAGGAACTCCTCTGCATACAGTTTGTGAGTGGCCATACTTCTGACATTTGTAACACCTTAAAGGGTTTGGAATGTAAGGCCGGATTCGGCAAAGTAAATAACCTGCTTTTACAGAGGAGGGTAAGTTGGGTGTATTGAAGGTGAGAATAATGTTTCTTGTAGGTGTAAGTACATTATCTTTTTTGATCATTATTCGTCTTGCTTCAATTACGTGTTGTCCCTGCAGCTCTTGGGTTATTTCTTCCTCAGTAACGTTTAATAAGTCCCAACTGGATATCACACCTTTAGATGAATTTAAGGTTTTGTGCGGGGATATTTTAACTGGAATTCCAGCAAAACTTGTCAGTTGTAACAGCTTCTCAGAATGTCTGTGGTTGGTGGTTTCTACTAGTAAGTCTCCTGATTGCAGTCTCTTCACCATCTTGGGAGATCCTGCAATACCCTCCAGATGTTTTTGTATGACAAACGGAGACAATTTATTAATGGGCTGACTAGTAAGAGAGTGGATAATTAAGAACGATGGGCAAGGTTGCTCCATCCGATCAGTCTTTTGTCTCTTTGGATTTTCGTTCTCAATATCCTGCTGATGGTCTGTGTTTGCCATGTTTGCTCCTTTTAGCCCTTGGCAAGTGGACTTGCTTGCCAAGATTTCCGGCCCCGCCACGGGGAGGCAGGAGCAGTGCCGCTAGGAGGCCAAGCGGTTAAAGTGTTAGTTCGTTAGTGGAAATAGAAATATATGGATAAATAAAGAAAGGTGAGTTTCCTTTCTCTGTTCTAACTTGTGGCTTTTAAGTGTAGAACAATATAGAAATAAAGCTAATAGAAACGTAGGAAATTAGAAAAAACTTTAATCGCTTTTGATGAGCACTCTGTTTTCGCAGAAAAAATCGCTTGACCTCGAATTCGCTTGGCACCCGGGGCCCCATCTTTTGTTGTGGAAGCTAATAGCCTAAATAAATTTAAGGCTGAGCTGGACAGGCATTTGGAACGAATGGAGGGGTGAAATGGGAGGTTTTTTTTTTTTTTTGGCTAATGCTGCAAAAACTCGCTTTCTTGCACTGTATGCTACTAATGTTAATGATCAAATTTATAATAAGGTTTCCTCTTTCTTATAAAAATTTCTTAAAAATTTGGCCCTGGCATACCTTATGTCATTAACCCCAACAAAATCTAGTGAGATGTGTTTGGAAAGTACTCTGTAATTTGTGAGAATGGCTACATTTCATTAAGCAGCAGTCATGCTATTTCTGTCTTAATAGAATAAACTATTCAAGTCACTGAGGTAGCCCGAGCCTTCTAAGTTCATGTCAATGCATGCAGTGGAGCTGTACTCAGAGTATCATCAACGTGATCTGTGACACACTGCTCCTTAGTGGACAGTTGCAGTGATAAGAGTTTGGTTTGGACCCAATTTGAAATTGAAGTCATAGGGGCTACTTTTTTTTTTGTCTACTATCAACTAATAGTTCCAGACTGCTGCTGCATAGGTTTATTTCAGTACTTTGAGCATAACTTTCTTCCCTGGTTCTTGATAGATGACTTTTTCACTGGTTATAAGTATATAATCTTTTTACCTATTTTCTAAAGTTTACAGGTATTAGAATAACCTGATGTTGACCTTTACTGTGTAGAGGTCAACATCAGGTTACATCAGACCACAAATTCCTGATTTTTACAATCTGGTATTTTTAGTACAATCTGTTTGTGACCAAAGTTTTGGCACTTTGTAGCATCTGATAGAATCATATGTTACAAAGTTAAAAGCAGGTTTTATGCTAGCAATTAAAGTTACTAGCTGGTCAGCTTGGTATGCCAAAAGTGATATTCCACTTGGGATTAATTTCATCATCTTGTTTGGAAATAATGATAAACAAGATGACTTTTTACTCTTGCAGCCAATAGATCAGTTCATTAGATCCCATTCTGTAAGTATTTATCATTACAACACGTAGGGTAACTTTTATAGGTATATCATCAAGCATTAAGAGCTTAAGCAGGATCTCAGAATGCTTATGGCTCACAGTTTCAATATACAGGATGAGTCAGGAGGAACAGTAAATATTTTGGGGGGTTATGATATCGATTATTCCGAGTAAAAAAGTTCACATAAACACACGTTCAATTCTCAATGGATATGGAAATACAGCTGTTTGAAACTGGCGCACACAAAGCCATTATGAGAGGTATTAAAGAACAACAAATGACTTATTGTTTGTATTTATTGACTTTTTGAATGATACAAAACACAATTGACAATTTTTTTACAGTTCACAATAAATGTTTAAAAATCCCACTGCCAACCTCAATGCACTTTGCAACTCTTGTGGTAACATGATGTGTTGTTCTTCTGAGGTAGTCTTGGTGTTCCTTTATGAGGGTAGCAGTATCCAAAATGCGAGCAAGCAATTCATCTCTTGTATTCACCTTTTCTTTGTATACTGTGTTTTCATCCATCCCCACAAAGAAAAAATCTAACAGAGTGAGGTCTGGAGACCTTGGTGGCCAATGAACGGGACCACTGCAGCCAATCCATCATTCAGGGAAAGTTCAATTTAGATATCGTATCACCAGATAGGTATAATATACAGGAGCTCCATCATGCTGAAAGTACATACCAATCCTTGTAGCTAAGGGAATATCGTCCAATAGTAGTGGAAGTTCGTTTTGCAGTAATTCTAGGTAAATGGGCCCTGTAAGACGATTTTGTTACACAACAGGCCCAATCAACTGATTGTTGTGATACCACACCACACGTTTACAGAGAAGCGATGTTGAAAATTTGTTTCTACAGTGGCATGTGGATTTTCGTCAACTGCCTATGAAAGTTACGGGTATTGTTGATACAATCACGGGTGGAAACAGCTTCATCACCGAACAGTATTAATGGAATTAATTGGCAATTAGCATTTACCCACCAACAAAATCCCCATCATTGGGGGTTGTCTCCTGGTTGAAGGTGTTGCACCTACTGTATGTGAAATGGATACAAGTAATCATGTAATGTTCACCATACTCTTGTCTGTGGAACACTGATAAGCATAGAAATTCTAAATGTGTTAATAGTAGGACTACATTCCACTAACTGAAGAATGTGTTCTATTTATTAATCCACATTTTGTTCATTTGCACATTCAGAAGAAATATGAGCTCTGGAAACTACCAGTCTCACGCAGTTTGGTGAAAACGCTCTTGAATCCAGTATTCTGCAGTTAGGAAACCATCTATGGTATTCTCCACAAGCCGTAGTACCACTTCCACACAAAAACCATAGACAAACACCATATCGGCATATGTGAAGATGTGCAGCATTTTAACACCAAGCAGCGCCAGGTTATAACTGCTTCTTGGTCACATCTGATTCTGGGAGCTGTGCATGCCAGTTTCAAACTGCTGTATCTCCACATCCATTGAGAATTGGACACATGTTTATCTGAACTTTTTTACTCAGAATAATAGACTCCCAAAATATTTACTATTCCTCCTAAATCACTTTGTATAAGTCAGTAGATCAAAGTCTTTTTACCATTTTGGGTAAACCTACTCCGTTTTCTAAATATTTTTGGATATGAAACGAGGACAAAGTACTCATAGATTTGTCTGACAAAGAATAAAAAACAGGTAAGGATGGGATTCCTGTTGTGATATGTCTATATCTTTTTTGATTATGATGAGTCATGGTCAGTTTCACTTACATCAGAGTATGATAAGCAACTGGGCCCAAGTAGAGCCTAGGCACTCACGAGGTAGATAGCCTTACCACACGTTTCCAGCGCCAACTAGTGACTAAAAGAACAAAAAAGTAAGGTTGCAGTATGTTGCTATCAATAAAAACTAGTACTCACACCAAAAAATCACCTGATCACTAAGTTGCTTTAAAATAGGAGGAAGGGTGGGGAGACACTGGAAAAACAGAGCCCTTGGGAATGTCATGGGAGAAAAAAAGTTTGAGAACCACTATTTTGAATATTAAAGAAATTTTGAATTCAGTTCTTTCACTAACCAAACATTAACTAATACATACTATATTCTATATGCATTTAGGTCCACGAGGTATGCTTCCTAAAAGAGTTCTTCTTCGAGGTAATCTAAAGAGGGAGCAATCATTTGATTCTCTGTACTGGGATCTGAAATCTGCATCACCAAAACATGAACTTGTGCCAAGTTTTGAAGAACTGAAAAGGACTCCTTCACCTTTTGGTTCAAGGGAACATCTCCCAGTCAGTGGAAGTGTATGGGATGGTTCTAAAGGAAGACTGAGTCCACGTGCTCCAGCACTTGGAGATAGCATAGGCATGCAACCAAAAGCAAAACTGCCAAAACACAAACTTCTCAAAAAACAACAAAGTATGTTTGCTTTCTTCCCAGAATTCACTCAACAACAAGGACCACAAATTCCTGTGCCACAGATAATTAAAGAAGTAGATAAAAAGATGGACTTTTTATCCCGGGTTCAGCCACCCAAAAGGACTCTTGAAGTTTCCCCCAAACCAAGTCACATTGTGAAATCATCAAATGAGGAACAAGAGACTAAAAGTGTAAGCGATGTTCGTGAATCTGCAATATGCTCCATTGCCTAATTGTTGTAATATCAACATTGTGGTAATGACTCTTGTGCCAAGCTCAAGCAATAGTGTCAATAATGGTGCAAAGCATTTGGACTCCTTTGTGTAAATTTTAAAAGGTGGATAAACTAGGTGTTAGAGTAGTTTACATTCCATCTACCTAAATTGCAAACCTGTTCCAGTCAAAATAAAATGGGCTAAAAAATGGGGAAAAGTATCTCATATTCATATAAATAATTTTCTAGGTGAAATGGGTACAGTTTATAGTTAATCAGTGCAGTGCTACTTAGAGAACATTAGCTGTATTTCCTTTACAAAATATCATTTAAAATAACAAAAAGAACATTTTACAGAGATATCATTACGAATCACTTGGGAACTACAAATATGTTCCATAGTGTGCTAAAATGCTCATTAAGAGAAAAAAAACTAAAATATTTTGTGGCTAAATTTCATCTTTGGTCTGCAAGTTTTATTTCCAAGTTATTCCTGAAGTTACTTACGGTCATTGAATCTCTCTGTTCAGTATATTTATTTATGTGTTATAGAATTCTCTCCTTTTATTTTTAATTGATTTGATTGGAAATAAGTCTTTCATGAATTAGTATTTTTCAGTTCATCCTTTTAGGCAGTCTGAGAAACAATATCCAGACCATTTTAGAAATATAAAAGATTTAATGCAAATTTTATTATTTTCTAAGAATACCTGCATCTGGAAAATGGATCAGTGCATTCTGATTGATCTTGTATTTTTTTGAAAAATACAAGTTAACTTAATATTTACAGAAAAGTGAATGAAAATAGGTGCAACATTTTATGACATTTCAGTTGATTGCTTACATTCAGTGAAAGTGTGAATAAAGATTGGAAGATCCAGTTAGTGTTGTAGAATATCTTTAGAGATTGAGATCACCCATTAAATTTAAATATCTCCTATATTTCCTTACCACTCTATATATATATATATATATATATATATATATATTTATGCACACATCCAGCAGACCACTGCAACAAGTGATAAACTGTGACACAGTAGCGACGTGTCAGTATATGCATTTGTACCAAGCCCTAAATGTTGCCATCACTGTTATGTAAATGTATGTGATAAAAACCTCATACTGTTTCACACATGCACTGGTTCTTTGTACAGTAAACAGAAGTGTTGAATGCTATTTGTGTCCTGTATTATTCATCTTTAATATTGTAAAGTTAGAAAAATTCTTCACTAAGTCAAATATTTCAATGCTTGATATTATGAAAGAGGTATACACTAAGCCAATAACATGAAAAGGGTAAAAGATAAATCAAATTTATTACATTACCTTTCTGTTTTGATTCCATAAATTCATCAAAAACAAATACTTCTTTGCATTTTAGTGCTATAATCTGAAAACTAAATTTAGGTTAATTGTACATTAAAGACAAATCTTATTTACTTCAAATGACCCAGGACTGGAATAACATTAACACAAAGTAAATAGCCTGATTGTTAATCACTCAATTGAATGAGATATATGAATGCTTTCAGCTGTTTCATTAGAGTTTCACAAGTTAGCAACTAAAGGTATTGTGGCATGGCAGTAGATTTCACTGAGTATTTCATACAGGTCTAGTGGATGCTTGCCTGTGTGAGGAGGGAAACGTATAATTTGTGTTTTCTTATCTACTTGGTTGTTTTTTTTTTTTTTGGCAGTGCAGCAAAAGCCTGAGGCTTCCTTGCACTACATGACAAATACTATTACTACAGTGGTGAACAAAAAAAACTGCATCACTTGTGAATTTTGCAAATAATGTTTTGCACTGCATTGTGGGTTGCAGAAATATTTGAAATGCATTTGTTAGATAGGATATATATATATATATATCTCTGTGAATGAAATCCAATAAAAAGACTCCACCTGATATACCTAATTGCCATAAATATCTTCCCAAAGGATAAAATGTGTAATTAATGGAAATATGAGAAATCATGCAAATGGCAATCATGACAACCAAACATACATTTTATTGCATTTAAGTGTACAAACTGAAATGACAAGTTAATGTAATAGTATTATGTACTGTAAATCAGCAAAATAAGTTCTCAATATTTTGTTGTTCCTCCTCGAGCTGCAATTACAGCTTACAACGATCTGATATAGAGTTAGTCAACTTCTAGATATATGGTTGCCCAATTTCGTGGTACCACACCCTTACAATGTCCTCCTGCAGCTGAATCTTACTTGTTGGCTTCTTCTTAGCAGTTTTAGACAACATTATGCCAGCAATTTTCAATAGGGTTCAAATCTGTACTGTTGCCAAGCCAGCCAACATTGTAATGCCAGCATTTCTGAGGTATGACTGCACCTTAAGGGAGAAAAAGAGGGAAACATTGGTGTAAGTATGTTTTAAGCCTTGTGAGGCAAGAAGACAAACTCATCATTAAATCTAAATAGCATAAAACTGACTAATTTTGCTGTGTGGCAAGATGCTGAGTCCTGTTGAAAAATGCAGTTTTGGACGTCTGTGTGGTGATCCCTAATAATGGGTTTCAGGCACTTCTCCAAGGTAGCAGTGTAGGTTTTTGCATTCACCATTCCATTAATAAACTTAATTTATTAATGGAATGGTGTTATGCAGTCAGGATGGTATGCCTCCGATTTTCTGCTTCTGACATATTGCTTTCCATCTGAGCCATGCAGGTTGAATTTCAATTCGGTGTCCCATTGCTCTTTTGTCCACAAAACATGCATTTTAGCCCAAGAAAGTCGCTTCTTCCTCATTTGTTGGGTCAACAGAGGCTTCTTCTTCTTGGGCTGATAGGCATGCAGACCACATTCCGAAAGCAGTCTTTGGATAGTTTGTGCACTTGTTTCAACACCAGAGGCCACCTCAAAGTCCAGTTTTAGATCAGGAGCGCTAACATGGTGATTACGAAGGCATAGCCATTTCACATATCAATCTTGGAAAGGCATAGTCACTCTCTTACAGCCTGATCCAGGTCTTCTCTTCACAGGGAATAACTTTGATATCATATATTCGGATCTTAGGAAGGCTTTTGATACTGTTGCACATGGAAGTCTGCTGAACAAATTGGAGCAGTGTGGCAATGGACGCAAATTGCTGCTATGGATAAAGGGATGGTTGAGTGGGAGAAGACAGAGTGGTAATCAATGGACACTGATTACTCTGGTAATCAATGGACACTGCTCATCGTGGACTAATATTATTGGTAGAGTCCCTCAGGAATCAGTGTTGGGTCCATTGTTGTTTTCTGTATTTATAAATGATATTGATGATGGTATATCAAGCTTAATGTCCAAGTTTGCAGATGATACGAAGGTTGGCAGGGTTGTTAAGGACACTAATGACACTACGCTGCTGCAACAGGATCTAGAAAAGTTGAGCAGATGGGCTGAGAGGTGGCAAATGAAGTTTAACATTGACAAATGTAAAGTATTACATATGGGAAGCAGTACCCCCAGAGTAACGTATCAACTCGGTGGTACTACACCGACAGTGGTAGAGAACAAAAGCACCTGGGGGTAATTGTGCAGGCAGGTATGAAGTTTTCTGAGCACTGCAGATGGTCTGCAAGAGTAGCTCATGGCATCTGGTCTATAATATACAGGAATTTTTCTAGCAGGGATAAGGTGATTATCCCCTCGTATAAGGCAATGGTCAGGCCACACCTTGAGTACTGTATACAGATCTGGAGGCCTCATTTTAAGAAGGATATAGAGCTGTTGGAATGAGTACAAAGAAGGGCAAAAGATTAGTGAATGGAACAAAGGGTTGCTCTTACGAAGAAAGGCTTAAGTTTTGCAAATTACAGATTACAGGGTCTGAAGACTAGACTTGCTAGGTGATCTGATTGAGGTATATAAAGTCTTGAATGGTTTGAGCATGCTCAATGCTGATGGGATTCTTCCTCTTGTTCAGAATTATCACCTGAGATGGCATAAATTCAAATTGAGGAAAGACAGATGTAGGACAGATGTGCGGAAGTTTGCCTTTAGCCAGTGGGTAGTTGGCTGGTGGAACAGACTTCCATCCTTTGTTGTGGAAGTTGATAGCCTAAATAAATTTAAGGCTGAGCTGGATAGGTATTTGGATCAAACAGAGGGGTGAAATGGGAGAGTTTTTTTTTTTTTTTTTGGCTGATTGTGCATAAACTTGCTTTCTTGCATCATATGTCTCCACTAATCTAGAATGCTAATCCAGACTGCCAAATCCATGAAGTCTGCCCATCTTCACAAAATTTATGGGGAACCTTGCAGATCACTTGAAATAATGTCATTCAAGACACTATTATAAAAGCCAAGTATGGGTACAGTAGTGATAAAATCTCATGGAGGATATTTTGATGAAAAATTAGTATAGTATTAATCATTTCAATATTTTTTTTGCCATGCTGAAATTTTTTATATCAAACCTAATGTAAGGTTTGATATAAAATTAGAATTAAAATTTTGATATGAAATTAGCGATAACAATGTAGTCAGCTAATTTCAAAAAATTTACAAAAGGGTCATATGCTGCAATTCCAAACTTTTTGGCAGGAGTGTATATTTGTTCATAGATTGAATCAAATTCCACTTAATCTGAATTTGATCCAGTCTATGAACAAATATTTTAATTAACTTCGATATTCTTTTCCTGTTGAAAAAAAAAAAAAAAGAAATGAAATGAAGGTATTATAGATATAAATGTAAGTGCTTTATTACCAGGAATATATTTTAGGATTAAATATAATTTGATACCAGGTATGTGATTTACATTATATATTTCAGATTGTCTTTACGTTCTTTTACTAGTAAAATGAAACAATACTCGCCTTAACTGTCTTATATACTTTCTGAAGTCCTATGATGTCTGTACAGGACATGCTGTGAACAAAAAATTGGCTTTGGCATAAGGCATGATATGGACATTGTTGTTCTGGTATGAAGTTAATAATCCAAGGGCAGCTAAGACCAAAATGTGTCATTGTACAATTCATTTGAAATTAAGATTATCATCAGCATAAAGATTTATCCTATTAAAAAAAAAAATACCCTATTTAAAACCAATACTTTCAGGTGAAAAAAAAAAAAGTTTTGCAAAATTTTTCAAAGGAGTCTGGAAAGTGCTAGACTTAATATTTGAGTAATGGGAGCAGTCAATTAAGATACATTTAATAGTGTGCTGTGTTTTCCATAAAGTACACTAAAGAAGAATCATGGCCATAAATGCAGATGGGTAACTTGTGACCAATGTGCAAACATGGCAATACAACTTCTTGTCAGTTTCAACTTGAAGTGGAAGCCCATAATTGTGCTCCATTTTTAATTTCCTGGAGTTTATTACAATCCTATTTTCTCCACACACAAGACTGCATGCCTTCTTTTGGGTAATGCTCTTAACTGGTAACTTGGCATGCCAGTTTTTTTCTGTTCCTCATATATGCACTTGGTTAATGGGGGCGAAAAATACCCTATTTAAAACCTTAAAAATCAAGAAATTTCAAAATTATTAACTTTTTGTGCTACCTTTATTTTTGTTGTGAACACAACTGCAAAATATCCTTTTTTTTTTTTATATTAAAAACATATTTTTAATTATTTTTTGAAAACAAAATACTACTGCAAAGTTTTAGACATTTTTAATCCTTTATTATTTGGAAGTTTTGAATATTCTCTCTTTTTATTATTATTGATTGACAGTAAGCAAAGTGTCAATCAAAAAACCTGCATGTTTCAACAATTGGATGCAAGCCACTCTTCTATGATGCAAAGCCACACAATGTAATGAATTGATGCACTGCAATAAAGAGTAAAAGGCAAATGCTTTAATTATTGTACAAGAGATGCCGCTAATTCTGAATTCATAATTTTCAGCATGTGCATATAATTATTGAGAATAGGATTAACTGATTCTGCATTTTTCCTAAGATTAAAATGTATCATTGTACAATTCATTTGAAAGTAAGATTGTCATCAGCATAAAAAGATTTATCGGTTGAAAGAAACAGTTTTGTAAATTTTCTTTATTTCCTGTGGAAAGAGTCTGGAAGTTGCTATCCTGTTAGTGCTATAGCTAACAGTAAGATTATTGTTACTGTCAGATATTGTTACAATTTTCAATGGCAAAATCAGAGAAAACACTTTTATTGGGAGTTTTAGCTATCTGGACCGAGTTTGAAGTCTTGAAGATCCCCATCATTCAGATCAGAGTTAAAATACTGTAGGGAACTAGATTAAACGATTGTGCCAGTAAGCAACCAGATCATTTGTCTCAATATGCTTTTCCATGTGCCTGAATATTAGAATGCCCTGATCTTCAATAGAGAGTTATTTTCTTACTGTGTTCTTGACAGTGTTGAAGGTGACATCAGATGAGAAATTATTTTGAACAACTATAGTGAGAAAAAATCTGTGCAATCTGCATAAGATATCAAGTGCAACTGTTCCCAGGAGTAGTTGTGGTTACCTCTATAATGTCTGCATTTGATAACTTAACCGATAATATCTTTATTACAGAGATATTATTCAGGGAATACATGTCAATATACAGTATGTACACAAATAGCTCAAAATCTGACACCCGTGGGTGTGGCAGCTGTCTTTCCCTTCCTGCATAGACATAATTCACTACCTTTGGAGTGTTTCATACTGACCTGAGCTATACAAAATCCAGCCAGTCCTGATTAAAATCTGCAGTCTTCCTTTATGGCCTGCCATAGTTTATACAAATTCTCTCTCGGTGCATTTGAAATTTCTCTTCTGGTATTGAGAGACAGCGGATGTCACTTCAACACTTCAAAAACACATTAAGGAAATAACTTTCTACTGAAATACCAGGGGATTCTAATGTTGGAAAAATGAGAAAGCAGACTAGATAAATGATCTGTCACTCAGCTACATAATCTTCTCATCTAGTTCCCTGCATGGATTTTAACTCTGATCTGGGTGCATGGTATCTTCAAGACTCCACATGAACTACCCATGATTGTCAGGCTTTGTCCAAACTAATGTGCATATTGTATATTTATGTGTATCCTCTGAATAATATCTCTATAATAAAGATATTATTATATCTCTACAGTGATTGGAAGTATTGATTAAGTAATCAACTGCGGATATTACAGAGAAAGATATACTGGTGCAACTACTCTTGGAAGTAGTTGATAAACCTACAGATTTGCTATAATTTTCAGTTTTACCTGAATAAATCTTACTCGATCAGGCATATCCTTCAGTGGAACATAACCTGAAGAGCTTGATTCCATATCTGTGAGCTTTATTTGGTATATATTGTCAGAATACCAGCCTACTTCTACAAGGACATACCTAATAGTCACACATGATTATGTGGCTGACATGGCTTCTCAAATAAAGTAACTTACAGAGCCACATGTGTGACACAAAAAAGACAACTTTTTTTTGAGATTTTAAGCAAAAAAATTAAATAACACTGAAATTAAAATATTTATTTTAGAATTACTAATCAAATTATTTAATAAATATTTTTTGGCCCTGGGGGTAATTTTTTCTTAAAGTAGCTTAGCAGTCAACATGTTAATGGTTAGTAGGGGTGACCAACTGAATTTGTGATGCGATTTACCATCTCATCACATGGTTAAAAAAGTTAATCAATACATATTGAAAAATGTTGTTTATAAATTTTAAAATTAAATACAATTCAGAATTCTTATTTTAAATTCATACATATTTAAATTTAATTTATGTGAAGTTTGTGTCTTCATGTCATCTGCCAAGCTTTCAAAATTGGGGATATACTGTGATAAGGCCAACTAAAGAATCTTCTGAATGCAAGTCCATAAGAGTAGAGCAAGTCTTCGTCTTAAAATACAAAAAGGTGGATTCACATAAATATGTGGAACCAAAAAAAAGTTCACTGCATTTTTTTTACATTTGAATACTTTTCTCGGCAAACATATTTCCAAAGGTCTTTTTCTGATTATCTGGCTTTTAGGAAGATATTGTTTTGCAATGTAATAATTTCAATTTCAAGTAATATTTTCTCCGTGTAAAAAATCTCGACGATTTTTTCTGCAATTTGTTTCGTATCTAAATTGACATTAAATGGATAAGAAATATATTGAACAATGTAGCTGCTGATAATGATCTTGCATATTTGCAAAATAATAGAATTTTTTTTCTTTGCGATCCTTAGCCATTGCGAAAAATTGATATTTATATGTAGAAATACTACTAATCATGTCACTACATTTTTATTTTTTCCTTGTAATTCCAAAGTCAGATCACTTAATTTACTGGTAAAATCTGACAAAAAAGCCAGATCACACAACCACTCCGTATCTTGTAGCTGCTGATAATCATCTCCTCCCCTTTATTCAACAACTTTTTTTTAATTTCATTCAGCAAATTTCGAAATCTCTGTAAAAACTTACTCCAACTCAGCCACCTCACATTTGTGTGTAATATCAAATCTGGTTCATTTTCATCGAGTTGCATTTTGAAAAGTCTCCTTTGAAGAGATTGTCCTCTGATGGAATTCACGATTCTGAATGCTATGTCCATAACACTTTTAGTATTTAATCTTTTGCTGGCTAACTCTTGTTGGTGGATGATACAGTGGTAACTCAAAAAATCTGGGAATTCATCATCTTGGCACAATGCAATGAATCCGTTAAGATGCCCGTCATTGCTTTAGCTCCATCTGTTGTTATTGATACGAGCTTAAATGGTAGTAATTTATTTATTTTTTTTTTTTCAATAAAATTTTTGAATGTGTTAAATATATCAACTCTAGTTCTTTTTTTTAACAAAACCATACCCAGCGGTTCTTCTCTAGTGGCAGAATCATCGAAAACAATACGAAGAAAAATGAGTAATTGAGCTGTATCACTGATGTCTGTAGATTCATCCAATTGTAAAGATAAGGAGACACAATTGGAAATTATGTCTCCTTTTTGCAATTGTTCGCTCACGTTTTTACTAATTTTTTCGATGCATCGCATCACAGTATTTCGAGATAATTGCAGACCTTGAAGAGCACTTTTAATTTCATTTTTGTTCTAACATTTTCGAAAAGAGAATCTGTTATTCCTAAAAATCTGTCTTTGATGAATTGACCATCAGAAAATGGTTTGCATTTTTTTGCGAGATGACTCTCTTTAAATGATGCTACAGTTACTGCTTTAGATTGTAAATTAGGTGTCATGAAGAAATTTTGTTGTGCAAATCTGAATTTAAATTCTTTTCATTTATTTTTTTATAAGGTTACTATTAGGCTGAAAATCCGATTTGTATTTAGCACAGTGTTGAAGTGCCTTTCTAAATTTGCTATTTTGGGTATAACCATGGAAGCATTGCAAATGAAACAATAACATTTTTCTTTTATCATTAAAAAAAGTATTCTAGTTCCCACTCTTGATGAAAATGATACGTTTTACTCTTTTTCATAGTATTCATTTTAAATCAAAGGGTATTAAATTAAAGTATTAGTACTGCTCAGTTATTAATATTAAGTAAGCTAAATAAGAATTCGACACATACACTATGGTCTCCACAAGGTAACTGCATGAATTTTCACAATAGCCCCTAGCTATCTGCATGGCAACAAGAGTAGTCACGTGGTTCAATGGATTTGTAATAAGCGTATGCAGTGGGGCACATAATAATAATAACATTTAGATTTTGACTAACATATTTTTTATATATATTTAAAATTCGTCGTGATCGACCAAAATTAAAGCCACGGTCAACTTGTTGGCCACCCCTGGTATAGGTAGTATCGTGTAAAGAGTGAAGGTCCTTGCCACACCTTAGAGAATGGTTTCTGCCCTAAGATTAACAGGAGCAGTGCTCTTGCTAATCTGGTACATTGGTGTTACATTGGAGTTCCCTAGACAATTGAGTTAGGCTGCCCAAGCTATCAACACCCAGCTCCCTAGGTATTTGGGGGAAGAGGAGGAATTGCCATACACATACTGGCCAAGTTGGTGTTTAGATTACAGGCTTAATCTATAAATTGTTTGTTACCTGTCCATGCCATGAATACTGCCACTGGAAGTGTAACCTATTCCATATTACTTGCCTGTAATCTATGTGGGGATTAAGAAAAAGCAGATGTCAAATGTGTATTCATAAAGGGAATATAACTTTTAACGAATGAGGATTTCATCATTACTGACAAAACCTTAAAGCACTTAAAGAATCTGTATATGCCAATCATCTTTGATAATTATTAGTTTCAATATGGTCCAAGGCTCACCTAGCATTCAACTCCAATATGTATATACTGCATCCCTGGGGAATCTTCTCAGATACAGTGCTATCTGGAAAGATTGCAGTGGATCCCACAGATGATTATGATGTTGATGCATCAATGAAGACAGGAAAAATGTCACTCAACAACACAGAGTTGCAGGCGGAGTGTTAATCCTTGCCTCCAATGTTTAATACAGAAGTTGCATGCCAGGGTGGAAGAGAGATTGCCTTGATGACTGGGCAACATTGTCTACCATAATGTTAAGATTGCTTAGCATCTTTCAAGCACGAACACCAAAAGGATGGTCAGCAGGCTGATGGGTGTTACAGATTTTTCCACTGTGGCTCAAAAATACAGAGATCTTAATTTAAAAGTATACCATATTGACAACTGCCTGCCATTCACTTTTAGGTAGTGCAACAGGAGGTATTCATACAGGCATGGCAGTTGCCTGATTTTGAGTTAGTTTTGATGAACTTGGTAAATGGTGAGGATGAGGACTAAATAACTCTGATGGTGATATGGCATTTGTTTGTGTGCCAATGATACTCCTGTCAGACACCTTCTGGCCTAGACAGCTTGCAATTATTTATTAGTTGGACATAACCCCAGAGGCTCACATCTGGTGAGTATGGGCTTGGCAAACCCAGGGTTCTGAGCTGGATATCATCATCATCCTCTTTTTGGTGATTCCTCTCTCTCTCTCTCTCTCTCTCTCTCTCTCTCTCTCGGTAACTCAGGAAATTTTTTTTTGGCTGGCGCAGCATAAACTTCAAGCTTCCTTGCATCATATGGCTAATAATAATAACATTTCCTGGCTTCTTGAGAGATTTTTTTTTTTTTTTTGAATTTTTCCTGTTCCTCCTACTATTGACAACACGCTCGAGAATATGCAGGTAGCTCTCCTTGGCAGTTGGTACATATTTTTTTTCTTCAGAGGAACCAAACATGCCTGGCTCTCAATGGTATTTTACATAGCATCAAGCACAGGCAAGGGACACACTGCAATCTCTCTGAGAATGGCCATATTTTTAGCAACTAAAACACCTCAGTGGGTTTAGAATGTAAATCCTTACTGGGCAGTTTAAGTAGCCTGCAGTGCTGGAACTTGGATGCCATAGGGTGTTGAGAGTAAAGATGAGAACATGAATAGTGATGAGATTCCCATCCTTACAAATTGATATTCACTTGACAGTTTTCGTACCTTGATCTTTAAGTTCAGAGCAGATCTCACTCTGATTATTACACCATGTGATGAGCTCAGTCTTATGGGGGATTATAATGATAAGTACTGTTGCAGCTTTCAGAATTTGTTGAGCATATTTAGAATACGAGGTTTCAACTAAAAGATCTTCAGAATGCAGTTTATTAACAGATATTGGGGATCCTTCAAACTTTACTAATCCTTACTGGATAGAGAAGGGTCACATTTTCCCAACTTCCTGTTATCCTTTTTTTTTTTTTTCCCCAGTAGTTGTTGGTGCATCGGCTTCTGTGGCCATAATGCACCTCCCAAGGTTTCTGTAGTACTTTGATCCAAGCCCGAGGCGGGATTCGAACCCGCGACCTTTGGGTTGCTAGGCAGGTACTTTACCCAAACGGCTAGCCTGGTCGGCTCCTGTTATCCAATAGAATGGAAGACTTATGAGGAAAAGTAGTGTGACTGATGGAATACCCCAGTTCTGCATCTTTTGCCAGAGGTATTGTTAGTATTGCATGTTTGATTAGGTATGGGCTTTGTTGGTTAAAATTTAAATTACTCCTTAGAGTAACAAAAAACATTTCATATGCCCTATGTACCTCACCTCCAATGGATCCCTATAGGAGAATGCACACTCACTGCACATGCAAACAGGACACCAAGTTTAGTTGGCACATCATACCCATGTCTCCAACCTGTCTCAGGACCAGAGGGAAAGAGACCTATTGGAATACAGTTGACCCTGGCAGTAAAACCCACCTACAACTGACCTGATGGGGGTGGTTCAGGCCCTCCTGTCTAGTCGAAGCAGGGGCCAAAGTGGTGTATTAGGGCTGGTTCCCTTTTCCCTATGTCCACTGGTCATGGTGCATGGTTGCACATGCTGAATTCCAATGATGTAATGCTGGAATCATGATACTATTTGGGTAGCACTAAATTCAAAGTTGATAAGTGAAAA
Organism: Mastigoproctus giganteus; assembly: GCF_048544385.1. Classification (NCBI taxonomy): domain Eukaryota; kingdom Metazoa; phylum Arthropoda; class Arachnida; order Uropygi; family Thelyphonidae; genus Mastigoproctus; species Mastigoproctus giganteus. Next base: position 83,897,420 of record NC_143582.1, on the reverse strand, counting down.
AAAGACTAGGAGTGATTGAACAGTCAAACATAAACTTCTTTCGGTAGTGAAAACACACTGCTAGAACAGTTCATGGAGTTCCATCAATGATATGCAGGAATTTTGCCAGCAGGGACAAAGAGATGATTATTGCATCATGTAAACACAATAGTTTTTGGAAACCTTGTTTTTAGCATTAATATTATCTTCTACAGAAACACCAGATGCAAATTTGTTCCATACATCTATCCTGAAACCATCCATCCTCAATTTGAATTTATGCCCCTGATATGTGTAGCTTGAGCAAGAGGAAGAATACCCTCAACACTGATCCTACTCAATCCATTCAAAGCCTTAAAAACCCCAATCAGATTTCTTTGCAGGTGCCTAATCTCCAGCTTCTGCAATTTGCAGAACTGATCTGTTGGAATGCATACAGAGAAGAACAACAAGATAATAGTGGGATTCTGTAAATTGCAGTCCTGGAAACTAAGTAGATTGCACAGTATCCTAACTGAAGTGTATATGATTTTAAAAGGCTTCAGTAAACTAAATGTTCATGGCATCTTTACTCTTTTTTTTGGATGACACACACAAGGGGGGGGGGGGGATTTAAACTGAAAAAAATAATGTGCAGAAGCCAGAGAGTAATTGATTGTTGGAATAAAGTTCCACCTAGTGTTGTTGAAGAGAGTAGTTTGAATAAATTTAATGAAAGGATGGTCACATTAAGTGCTTTTATTTATTCATATCCAAATGTATATATATACAGGGTGATTCACTACCAGTGCGACAAACTTGCAGCAGGTGTAGGGGGTACAAAGATGAATCGGAATCACATAGCATTGCAGTGTCCGAAATGCCTTTGTCATGCGGTAGAGGATGTTGAACGGGAGGTCGCATGAACAGTGATCCCGCTGGAAGTCAGCATTTGCAAACCGTTTCTGTTGAAGAAACCAAGTAGCAAAAGTCCTCCGGAGTGGATAATCCGGAGGCTCCAATGATTGGACGTGTTGCAGATGGTATGAATTCATTTGGTTTGTTGACAGTATCCTCCATACAGTGGATTGGGAAATACCCAATCGTTGGCCTATCGCTCGAGTACTCGTACTAGGATTGCCTTCTGCAAGATGTAGGACATTCTCCTCATTGTCTGGCATCCTCATCATTCGCTCTCGGTTCATGGTACCTCTCATGAAACAACCAGTCTCACATAACCTTCTGTGCACACGTGCGAAAACTGTATGATGAGGAGCACGCCTGTGTGGGAAACGTTCCTGGTACAAGCGCAGAGCGGCGCGCCCGTTACAGTCCGCAGCTCCATACGTGAGGTGCAACGTTTTAATACTCGTCCCTCCTACTGCCTCGGGAACCGGTTCGCAAATGCTGACTTCCAGCGGGATCGCTGTTCATGCGACCTCCCATTCAATGTCCTCTACTGCATGACGAGAGGCATTTCGGACCCTGTAATGCTATGTGATTCCGATTCGTCTTTGTGCCCCCTACACCTCCTGCAAGTTTGTCGCACTGGTAGTGAATCACCCTGTATACACACACACACACACACACACACACCAAATGAGTAAATCCCCAACCACAGCATTTTTTGTTTGCTGTTTGACAAACTATTTGATTTAATTTTGTAACAAAGTGTTAATCAAATATTTAATTGCAGCATATTTTTCAAATGTGAAGGGGATAACAATGCTATTTTTCTTCATTTGGCTAAACAATATTTTTTAAAGGACTCAGCTGCTGAAAGGCATACACTATCTGAAACAAATGAGCTGCACGTCAAACACAATATTTGAAAAGTGGAATTATTTAAGAGATGTGTCTATGCAAACTGCTAATAACCCAAGTTTTGATTAGACATCTGTTTTTTAATGTAAGGAATTTCAAATAAATTTAAAGATTTTTGAGTTCACAATCCTTGCTTTTTTTATAACATTTATAAACTAATCAATATTTTATTTGGGTCTTGATGTAGTGCAGAAAAAATTTACAAACAGTTTTCTGCAGTTAAAAAACACCCACATAAATTTTTAATAGAAAGGAATTATGAACCATTTAAACATAATTTCAAAGTAACCGACCAATTTCAAAAACTATATTTCTTAAAAGAGGGCAGCGTGCCTTCATAGATTACGTATAATAATTTATATTATCAAATATTGGATAGTTATGATATAAATGGTCACAAACTTCCAAGATGTGGAGATGCATCGAAATTCGATACTTCAAATCTTTCCATTTGAAGATATGCTACTGCAATTTTTTAAGCTAACATACGTAAAAATACATACATATCTAAAAACTGAATTAGAACTCCAAATGGAAAGCACTAGAACTTTTATCATCAGTAACTTGAAATTTGGTTGTTTCCCAAAAATGATATCAGTATTTAAAGAAACATACAAATTATTTTGTTTTATTTGATTCTAACCATCCACTGTAAAATACACTTTCAAACTAACTTTTTCCCTATTTGAAAAGCAAGGAGACTTTCCTTGCCTAGCAAAGTTATCTACTGAAAAGCAACCTTTATGCAATTTAATGAAAAATCCTACTCACTGTCTTAACAGAACAATCAACAGGCTTCTGCTTTAAAAGATGAGAAATGTGTCATTACCTACAAATAATAAAGGTATGTTTCCTTTTTCATATTTTAATACTTAGTCATTATTTTTATTGTTATTATACTCCATATTATAATTTTTATGGGTAAGTAATAAGGTACTACAAGCCCAGTCAGATATCTCAATTATTCCTGTCAATTTTAATTGGACAGACAGCATCAATTAACATTGATGCTGTACACTAATGCAAAGGTCAAACATATTCTCATATACTGTTGCCCGCAATTTTATTTATATATGAAAGGCTATTTTCAGGTTCAGCTTTAATTAGATATGCAGTATGCCTATTGTAAAAAATATATATTTCTAAAATCATGGAAACTGCAAAAAATAAAATAATTATGGATCACTCATTTACATAACAGCATAGTTTTGTTTTGATTTAGTAACAGTTCTTTTATTTGCTAAACTATGAGATCATTTTGATAGACATGTTATATGGTAAGAAAGACCTTCTTTATATATCAAAAATGAAAATGTTTATTTGGCACATCTAATTAGGTCATATACAACTACTATCTTTTTTTTTTTCATTTCCTGTCATGACATCAGCAATCTAAAAACATTAATTAATTCAGCATCTATACGTTCTCTGCCATGTTGCAGGTGCACGAAGATCTGCAGCTGTAGAGGAAGGTGTAGAAGTAAAAGTTAAATTACAAATTCTCTTTTTAATTTGCTAATTCTGAAGAGGAATTCAAAAAATATTCTTACCTTATAACAGAAATGAATTATGAAATGGCAATACCTTTATTTTAAATTTACTTAATGTAAAATTCTGATTTTTTTCCAAAAAAAAAAAAAAAAAAAAGCAATACAATTGGTAAGGAGCCATCTGCATGTAACTAAAGTTGTAATTATTAATTACAATTTCCTGTTTAAAAAATCATATTGTGTTCTATTTGATTTGAACACTTTATTCCAATTCTGAATATAAGGGTTTTCTTAAAAGTTTCTTTTTTATTTTATTCATATTTTTGGAATTCACTAATGCCATTTAAATTAACATGTTTCTATGAACTGTATTTACATATATTAGAAAATATCATTATATTCTAAAGTTCAGAGTATATAAGCTCTTAAATCTAATTTTTATATTTTTATTTATAGCCTAAGGGATTTTTACACTGCAAAGTTTAGAACAACCTCTGCAATTACAGCAATTAGTTACCCTTTAATTTTTTCTAGTCAGTGATAATAGTGCTCATAATGAAACTATGAACATTATAAAAATTAAATATATTCATAACAGCAGTGTTTCATAAAAACGTAACTTTCATAATGCTTTAACTAACTTCGTGGCTTCAAGTGGAATTATTTTTTTCTAAAAGAAAAGAATAAACACTCTTCAATTCCATTTTTAAAGGCTTCATATATCATGCTCCTATTCACTCACTAAAAGAGAAATAACAAGCAAATAGGAAGTCAGTTTCTCTGAATGATTGGTACTATGGGCTATGTGCAAATGAGAATGTAGACTAAATTTCATGTAAACATTTATGGGAAGGTATTGTGTGACAATTTTTTCCCAAAAGTGTCCTGCAAGAGTGTATAATTAACAATAATATGCAAGCAAGCAGCCTAGAGAAAAGGATCTTTTCCAAGAGATCACTTCCTTTAATTGAAGGGGGGGGGGGGAAATAGATTTCTGCCACATATTTGTAATAATTCAGCCAGCCTCTGGAACTCATTTTGTTAATTTTAAAGCATGTAATAGTGCTTTCAGATAAAGTTTCCTATTATATAGACAGAGAGCTAGTTATTACAACTAATTTTTTTCATAATTTTAAGAAAAGGTTTTTAGATATTGGGGAACTATTACTTTTTATAATAGGCATACTATGCGTGTAATTAATGATTACTGAATGATATGGTCCAGTATTAGAAACTAAAAATACACACAACCTTCATGTATTTAATTGCAAGCTTTTCTTCCATACACCACTTGGATGCTCACTTATATTCAATAAATAATTCACAAAGCATAATGTATTTACTGATGAGAGACCAAACAGCCTTGGAACAATTGCCTCAACAGCACATTAGATTTTAAAGAAATGGCAGAGATTAAGATTGCTACTTGTTTAAAATGCTAACAGCAACATAGGCCGAGCCATGTTGCTGTTAGCAACATGGCTTGGCCTATGTTGCTTGTAAATGCAAGCCTTGGCAACTAACTTTTGGCCACTGTCACTGAGTAGCCAAAGCATCCTCAAAGACAAACAATGCAGAGAAGCATAAATTTTTCAAATTATTAAAAGAACTTTAAAACAAGGACTGTTCAAAACCCCATCTTGGGTATAAGTGATTCTTCATGCATTAAGAATCTGCAGATACAGGAACCACTAGGTGGCAGTGATCACAGTTTGCTGAAGCGGGATTTACTCAAGGAGGTAACTATCAGGGGTAAAGGTCTGAGACAGTATTTAAATTCTATACAGTGGGACCAACTGATGATGTTACCAACAGCAAACTCAAGATGGGAAGCATTCAAAGAACTTATCTTGGAAGCTACTAGGCTTTACATACCAACTAAGAAATATTGTTCAAGGTTCAAGCCTAAATGTCAGATGAACTAATGAAACATATGGCAGAGAAGAAAAATGTATGGGATACATAAAAATTAACATGTGACACAGAAGCCTATGATAGATATAAGTTGATCTGTAACCAAGTTACAAAGGAGGTTAGGCAGGCGAAGGCAGATTAAGAGAAATCTTTGGCAAGGGATGCAAAAAAAAACAGCAAGGAGTTCTTTACTTATGTAAACTCTAGAAGGAAGGGGATGAATCAGATTGGTCCACTTGATATCGATGGTTCAACTGTTCATGATCCTGCTCAGGTAGCCAACAAACTAAATCAATATTTTGCATTTACATACACACATGAGGAGTTATTCAGGAAGGGGAATGCCATAGATAAAGTAAACACTGGCAGAGAGCTAGATGATCTTGTAATAATTGAGACTAAAGTGGAGGAAAAATTGTTGAAGATAAATACAAGAAAGGCACCCAGGGTGGATGGGATCTATCCAGTTATATTAAAGGAGGCAGTAAAGGAAGTAAGCAATCCGTTAGCCATAATTATGAGAGCTTCCTTGGACTCAGGGGAGGTACCCACAGACTGGAGATGTACAAATGTAACCCCAATTCACAAAGGAGTATCAAAGGCTGACACAAGTAATTATAGACCTGTGAGTTTAACTTCTGTTCCAGGAAAATTAAAGGAAGCACTGGTTAAAGAAGCAACGCAGGATCATCTTGACAAGAATTCAGTTATAGCTCAGACACAGCACGGTTTTGTTAAGGGAAGGTCTTGCCAGACCAATTTGATTGGATACTTTGATGTAGTCACAAAAGAATTGGATGCAGGGGAATAACTTTGATATTATATATTTGGATCTTAGAAAGGCTTTTGATACTGATGCACATGGAAGACTGCTGCACAAATTGGAGCAGTGTGGCATTGGTGGATAGTTGAGGATACTTACTTATGGATAAAGGGATAGTTGAGTGGCAGAAGACAGAGTGGTAATTAATGGACACTGCTCATCGTGGACTAATGTTATTAGTGGAGTCCCTCAGGGTTCAGTGTTGGGTCCATTATTGTTTTCTGTATTTATAAATAATACTGATGATGGTATATCAAGCTTAATGTCCAAGTTTGCAGACGATATAAAGGTTGGCAGGGTTGTTATGATGCTACTGACGCTATGCTGCTGCAACAGAATCTGGAAAGGTTGAGCAGATGGGCTGAGAGGTGGCAAATGAAGTTTAACATTGACAAATGTAAAGTACTACATATGGGAAACAGCAACGTATCAACTCTGTAGTACTACACTGACAGTGGTAGAGAATGAAAAGGACCTGGGGGTAATTGCAGGCAGATATGAAGTTCTCTGAGCTGTGCAGACGGGCTGCAAGAGTAGCTCATGGTGTCTTATCAATGATATACAGGAATTTTTCTAGCAGGGATAGGGAGGTGATTATTCCCTTGTATAAGGCAATGGTCAGGCCCCACCTTGAGTACTGTATAGAGGTCTGGAGGCCTCATTTCAAGAAGGATGTAGAGCTGCTGGAACGAGTACAGAAAAGGGCAACAAGGTTAGTGAATGAAACGAAGGGTTGCTCTTACAAAGAAAGGCTTAAGTTTTGCAAATTACAGTGTATGGAGACTAGGCACCGGCGAGGTGATGTGATAAAGGTGTACAAAGCCTTGAATGGTTTGAGCATGCTCAATGCTGATGGGATACTGCCTTTTGCTCAGAATAATCACCTGAGAGGGCATAAATTCAAATTGAGGAAAGACAGATGTAGGATAGATGTGCAGAAATTTGCCTTCAGCCAGCGGGTAGTTGGTTGGTGGAACAGACTTCCATCCCTTGTTGTGGAAGTTGATACTGGGCAGGTATTTTGAACGAATGGAGGGGTGAAGTGGAAGGTTTTTTTTTTTTTTTTTTTTTGGCTGATGCTGCATAAACTTGCTTTCTTGCATCATATGCCTCTACTAATGCTAAGTCAAGACACTTCATTTAAAGGGCGCCTCCGTAGCCAGGTGGGAAGGAACAGCAGTGCATAGCACATGCTTCTTGATTAGACCGGGGTTCGAGCACGTCACCACCAAATACGGAGGATGCGGAAAGGTCAGGGAATGACCACCGCATATCCCCGGAGCAATATGGCCTTAGTTGCTAATGCTCCTAAAAACCAAATAACAAAAAAAAAAAAAAACACTTCATTTAAAAGTTAATAACAGGTATACTAAAAATACCTATTATTAACCTTTCTATACTGAACTCATGATTTAGGAGGATGGAAATTTTTTTCCTTAGGTGTACATATTTTACCAAATTTCACTGAAGTCTTGTGTTCAGTGATATGAAATAACTGCTAAAGCTTATGCCACTGCATTTTTTATGACAACATGAATACTGTAAACACTTGAATATATAGCACTTTTCATTTGAGAAATGTTAGTGTATTCATTTTTTCAAACCAAAATGCAGTGGTATCGTATGCATATGCTTTGGTGTTATTTCATATCAACTAAAGCATTCAAACTCAACCTACTTTAATTTTAGTGAAATATGGTACAACTTACATTCTGATGTGTTAGAAGGGAAAAAAAAATCAGTTTTTTGTTAATATGAAGTATTTTTTATAAATGGATGCAATTCCCAAATTATAAAACAGTGGATAATATGAAACAGAAATAATGACTTGTAGTTCTTTTAGTGCAGCATCACAAACGAACTACTAATTTCCCATGTGACTAAAGGCCAAAAGTAATAAAGTCGATGCCGGTTATTTGGGACACATCGGGACTAGTGCATTTTCGCCCGATTAAGCGGCTGCCCCAATTATATGAAGTTTCACGTAAAAAAAGTTAAAAATACAATGGACCCCTCCTTTACAATCGGTTCACTGTTCAATGAAATCACACGTTATGATGGACTCACCATAGTAAAGTACCGTTCACTATATCATGTGTAGTAAGCGCCGGTCACTGTGATCACGTTTGTGAATTGAATTTTAATTCTATTAAAATTCAATTCACAAACGAGAAGATTCTGAAAATTAATTTTTATATATGATTGAAGATTCATGGAAGTGTAAACACATTTCACCATAATAACCCACAGAATTCCAGTTGTCGGTATTATCGCAAATTCAATAAGATCGAGTTTACTATCTGTTTATGACAGATTACACTAACAGAGAAGCCCAATAAACCAGGTGACTGCTAATTGTTTTTATTGTTTTATGGTTGTGACCTCCAGAAATCCGACCGAACCACATGGTACGGTTGGAGACAATCATAGTGTAATCTCCAGTGCTGCAGTCTCCTGCCCCGATTAAACGGCATATTGTCCGAATTAAGCAAAGTAAACTCTGGCTATTTTCTCGATTGGGTTCTGTTTTTTAAGGTTTGCCCCAAATAAACGGCTGCCCCGATTAACTGGTGGCCCAAATAATCGGAATCCACTGTATATACAAATAAGAAAAAGGTAACATATGTGTTCCTTTCACCTCAATGTTTAAATTAATCTGCACATCACAACCAAAAAATTAGTTATATCCTCTTATTATTTAGAGTAACTGCCTGTGTTTTCATTACTTGCACAATACAATCTCAAAGGGGTTAATAAAGGGCATCATAACAAAATAAACCACTGTGCTTGTATGTATCATGTTTCCAACCTATCTGAGATGGAACTAATTAGAGATTGATATTATTACTGAGTATTACATCTTAAATATTTTATTAATGCCACATATTCTACAACAACATCTTGCATTCAATTTCCCTGAAGTGTACATGCTGCTTTGATCTGAATTTAACAAAATATGCATTATTGCTTCTTTTTTTTTCTGTACTTCATAACATTCACTATATGTACATTTTAACATTCCTTGTATTCAAGTGTACAGTTATCTCTGAAACATACCAATGGCACATGGATTAAAATAGAGGAGAGAAGAATGCAGTATCAATTTCAGTCAATAATCTACCTGAGATAGCAAACATTTAACTACCCTAATTCATCACACTTGATATCATCTCATCTACAAAAAAATATATACACAACTTTTAAGGCTAAGCCATTTACAACAACATTTTCTATTTATAGGAAAATTTGTATATACACTTACAGCACGGCTGATTTTAATTTTAAATAAAATCAAACTACTAGTAAAATTTGCACAACCTAACCAATAAAAAAGTACATTTACTTTCAAATAATGAGAACATCACAAAAACAATAAATAAATATCTTTAGATTCAACATAAAATTAACTATAATGCATTCTGCCATCAGTTCAGACAATGAGCAAGTGGTATTCATCACAAACGTATACAAAAAAAAAAAAAAAACATTGATGTACATACACATTTATATTGAGTGATGCAGCTATTTACAATTACAGCTTATGAAGACACCATTAGATAATTCAAACAACAGACTTTTAGAAAAATAGAAGGCTAATATATATATATCTCCATGTATTCAGAAACAAATATTAGTACACAACCAATTCATTCAAGTTAATGTTGGATGTCTCAGTGCATACTAGTAATTAATTTTATACATTCATATACATCATTCAAAAGCAAACAAAAAAAAAAAAAAAAAAAAAACTATGATAAACTTTGAGCACCTTTATATAAAACATTTCCAGTACAACCAACTTGGGGGGGGGGGGGGAATCCAGTTCATTCCTCTTACATAAAGCATCACAGAGTTGGGACGTTTTATATTCTGGTACCATTCACAGAATGGCACAATATATAATACTTGTACCTAACACTACATTAAAAGATAAACTCTAGCAATGAACTTGAGCATTCATCATGCAAAATTGCTGATTTCTTTATTATGACTATTTTTATTTAGGTAAACCTATTGTATGTTTTAAATCCATTCTTCCTTTGGAAGTAAATCAAACACCTTTCACAGAATCAAAGAAACTTCTATCTACAAATAAATATCGATGATGAGCACAACTAAACCCTGCCGTTGAATATCTTGAGCTCTATTATCAAAAATATTACATCATTCATTTTAAAGCTGTTTTGAAACTATTATTTCTACAATTAACTGTATAATCTTGAAAACAAATTGAAATTCAAACACTTCCAGTTAATCTCTTTGTTATTAAACATATATACATTGTATACATATATCCAAGGGATCAACCATATAATTAAAATTTTATTACAACATTACTACTTTTTTTTTTTAAATCTGACTTGCAAAGTCATGCTGCTCTTTTTGGATATTTCATATTAAGCATGAATAAGCTTCCACACGGAGCTTTAGGCACATATTAAATTTTATAAAGGATTAAAATATTGCATCTTGACTTTGTTGCCATTCTTCACTTTATTCTGATAAGTTCTGTTATTGTGGAAGTTTTATACTTTTCTGTCACCAAAATTCTTTTTTGAATCACATTATTCAGGCAAGCATGCATTCATTTGGCTTGATATTCTAGTTTTTTTTGTTTATGTATATATATGCATTAAGCTCTTGTACTTGCACACGTTTTCTTCCTTGTAGATGCAGCAAATAGGCTGCCTTGTTTTGGGTTACAATATTGTAAATATCTGACAAGCTTACCTTCCTGCTTCACACGGAATCACAAAATGTAGTTTCCCTTAAAATAAAAAAAAAACTGTCACCATAGACACATCTTTTTTATGCACATTAACATGTTTGGCTATCCATCCATCTGCATGTAATAACTTGACTTCCAGTGACTGGATTTCCACAAAATTTTATATTTGGCTCATTTGGAATGATTTATTGAGCCTCTCCAAATTTCATGAAAATCAGACCAATAGAAATCCAGCAATTATTATTATTATTATTATTATCCCCCTTCCATACATATCACATAGGCTACCCATATACTGTACATTGTAGCTGAAGCACTGGTTATTGTGTGTTTTGTTGTATGCTGAGAAACAATGCTTTTCATTCAGTTCATACATAGCCGACCAGGCTAGCCGGGTGGGTAAAGTGCCTGCCTGGCAACCCAAAGGTCGCGGGTTCGATTCCCGCCTCGGGCTTGGATCAATGTACTGCAAAAACCTTGGGAGGTGCATTATGGCCACAGAAGCCTATGCGCCAACAACTACCAAAAAAAAAAAAAAAAAAAGTTCATACATAACAGTTGTCGCTTTTTTTTTTAAATATAAATAATGAATTATTACTATTTGCTAAAGTACCTGAAATGTAACACACATTAACTGATTCGTTTCACATAGTGTTCATAGCATAAGCAAAACAAAAAAAAAAAAAAAAAAAAATTGGAATGGGGATGGCACATGGTAATCCATAGCAGATGATATATTACAAAGACATTATTAAATCACATGTTAAGTACATTTACTGGAAGAGTTACTAGAAAACAAAATAACCACTACAATATAAGAACTTATCATCAACAAGTAACATCATCTGCTCAGTTTCAAAAAACTGCCTTGATGTTATATTGTGGTAGTTATTTTGCTCTCTTGTAAATTGTTCCAATAAATATACTTAACATAGGCATGTGCTTTAATAGAATTTTTCTCTGTATCATTTACTTCAGGTTTTATTATGTGATGTTTTTATTTAAAAAAAAGGTTTTTTGATTTTTTAAGTTAATCTTGTATAATGTGAACATTGGTGTATTTCTTTAATTTTGAAAGTTCCTAAATGTAGATTAATATTGTTTATTAATCAATAAACAATGTTTGCTTTAAAAAAAGTCAAAAATGCTATAGACAATTATTTTAAGAATAGGGCCCCTGACAGTAATTACAAATCACAAAGAAAGGTGAAAGCAATAAGGAAGAAGAGAATAATGTGATTCAAAAGCTTCATCATTTGCTTAAGGCACTGGCAGAGATTTTGGACATGCCTAAGGCTCTGGCTGACCTAATGTTTGAAGTGGACCCTTTGAAGGGGACGTAGTCTAAAATTTAAAAGACTGGAGGCTTTTAGGGTCCCTTACAAGAAGACCTACAGGGACCAATAAAGAAAAGTGAAGCAAATGTCCATTACAAGATTTTTTTTAAGAATACCACAACTGCAGGTTCTTGCAAGTCTTTATAAAGCAGTAGGTCACTGGCACTTAGAACCCTTGAGGCTCCTTCAATAATATTAGTACAGTTCAAAAAATTCTTTGCTCTCTTTTATCCATAAAGCTTGTCTTAACATCTGCAGTGATTTCCAGGAATATGTAACCCTGTCAATATTGAAGGTTTATTGTACTTTAAAAAAAGGAAAAAAACACCATAACTGATGCTATCGAAGTGCATGTTAAGACACAACGAACAGTCATAAAAATGATGAGTGTGTGTGTGTGTCACTTTAAAACAACCATTTATAAGATATACTATTGCAGCAAATATATCATTAATTATATTCTGTTGTAATAAACATTGCTGTACATGGATGTATGTAGTAACATGTATGATCTTCTCTTCTCTCTCTCTCTCTCTTTTCTGAACACAATTAATTTGGCAACAATTGGCTAACCCGTAACTCTGCAGGAAAAATAGTTCTAGTGTCAATTTGTGATGCCTATCCAAAGAATTTCTGATTGTCAGGAAAATTAAAAATTTTAATCTTCCTGACAATATACAGAAAATGCAAAAGTTTTCAATTTATGCTATATAAACATGGAGAAGATAGTTTCTTTTCCACTCATAAAATTTAATATATGACTAAAGTCATATGAGATCTACTGCACAGAGTTATTCATTCTTATTCTTAATGTGCATTATTCTAATTTATGGATCGCCTGTGCAACAGGCTTTCGGAAAACTATGTACATTTGATTTTTTTTATTTCAATTATATACACCTAAATTAATATACCTATTCCCTCAAAATTCTGCATCCCATCCTGAAATATCATCAATTGGAGCAGGTTCCATGTCTGGTGGATAGTTGTCAAAGTTACTGATGTCAATGCAACTTTTGATCTATTAAAAATAGATGACATGCTATAGTAAGACAGAGAAAACATTACGATTACAAGAAAAAGAGCTCTTATATAAAATTATCCTGGTTTCCTCATGATAATTAATTCCATATTAAAAATTTAGACATATATTTCAAACAATGTAATAAATATAAATTATTAGTATAAAAACTGGATTTTGTAGGTTGCAATCTCTCTTTCTCCTAGACAGATGATTCACTCCTAATTATACAGGTTGCCTAAATCTCTTTAAGAATGCAGTTTTAAGTTGACTTAATAATTGGATGGTGGATGTATGACTTTTACCTGGCAGTTCGAGTATCCTGCTTTCACTGATGTTGGAAGAGTTGGAATGTTAAAAGTAAATGTAAGTATTATAGTGTGGGTTGGTGTCAGTTTTCCAACTATTTAATAAGGATTCTTTTGGCTTGTATGACATTTTGGTTTTGTAATACTTGTACAATTTCTTCTTCAGAGCTGTTTAGAAGGTTCCATTCCATAACTTTTTTTCTTCAAGTAGACTCCTTTTTCTTCAAACAGACCTTGGGGTTAGGAAAATAAGAACTCATAACTGCAATAAATACACCAACCTGTATATGTGACAAAGAATTTAATAAAATTAAATTAAATTAAACACCAGATGAAACTGTGTATTGAATATAAAAATTGGATAGTGATAAAACTATGGAGTTAAACTTTACAGGCAGAGTACATCCTTAAATAACACCCAACAAGATCACGGTTCTTGGTATATGTTACTAGAACAGCATGGGAATCTTCTTCCACACACGCATAGAAACCAGTAATGGACCAGGAGCATGCCAGGCAGAACCATTCATTCCATCCAAGGATAATGGTCTCGGACGTGTAACAGCAAATGTCCAAAAATGCAGCTACCCCCCCCCCCAGAAGATTTTGAACAGGTATATTTTGGAAGGGGAACAAAATTGGTGAGAGGCATTTTCACCCGTTACCATTGCATATATTCCTTACCAAAGCTACAGCCAGGCTTAACAGATCTTGAGAATATTATTGACTTGTCAGACATGCTATGTGCAGTTCTCAGGGCAGAGACCACACGCAGTTGTGTTGGGTAAAGTCCCTGTACCTATTGAGTACAAGTGGAACTGTACACAAAATTAAATGTCCAGATTGTGGGGGACTGTTATATAAGGGGAATAAGTGTGTAGGTTTGTAGATCGTATGGGAGAGCAGATAAAAGCAATAGAGCCCACTGATTATGGGAAATCTGCTGTGGCTGATCACTTCTGGGAGGAAGATCATCAAATTTCTCCAGACACCAATTATTTTTTTTCGTATGCATAGGTGTTGGCCCAGAAATGGCTCGAGAGCTTACGAATTTGTTCTTCAGAACGTAATGCCATTAATAGACATAGGGAAATCTGTATTGATCCCCTCTTCAAGACTGTGGTCCTGGAAATGGGATGAATGACATGCTCCCAGGTCATTTCCGGTCTCCATGCACATCTGGAAGATAATTCCCACGCTCCTCCAGTAACGCATGCCAAGAGCTATGATCCTGCTGGCATTATTTAAGGATATATTATGCCTGTAAAGTTTCACTGTTGACAAAGGACATGGTCGCCTTTGAAAGCTTTGGTGTTGTTTTTATCACATTGAACTCCATAATATTATCTGTGTACTCTATTTTTATATTAAATATACAATTTTATTTATTAAAGTCTTAGTCATATACAGGTTGGTGTTTTTAGTACAGTTATTATAAGTCATAACGACCCCTACTGATCTATTTAAAATGGCACGTGGAGTGACTTTAATGAAATCCCACCAAAAGCTGTGGTTTTAAAAGTAGCTCTGAACATCAGTGATTTCTGTTTCTTTAAATAGGCCACCTGATTTCAAAGCAAACCACTTTTGGTGTACTGGCTATATGTTCCAGACACCTTTGTATGACAAAGAGAGAAAGTTTACTAACAGGCTGATCTGTTCAAAGAATGGAGAGATGGTTTGATTCACATCTTTCTTTTGTCTCTTGGCAATAGATCCAAGTGAAACATGGTTTATCAAATCTACTGTTGCTCCTTTTTACCCTGCCATGGGGAGGAAGAGCAGTACCACCTAGCAACCAAGTGGCTGGAAGACAGCTTAGTAAAGAGAGGGGGAGTTCCTCCCTGGGTTTTTATTCAAATTCTTTTAAATATAGAACCATTTACAATGAACTGAAGAGAGAAAGGCACTAGAAATAAAACATAACTAAATCACTCAGAAAGATTACTCTATGTGCCACTTCCGAAAATCACTTGAGCACTACTTATACAAGAGAAGATTCACTCCACCTACTTAAGAATCCGGTTTTTGAAGTATACAAACTACAGGAAATGCCAACAATGAATAAAGTTTTAAAAGTGATTTCCTTCAACTCATGACAAATATAGTCATTGATAATATACGCTCAGTGGGCAGTGCTGGGAACAATCTTCTTGGCTTAATGCAAATTATTTCTTATATTCCTTTTCCCATTCAGCACCAACTTTAATTTCAATCCAGCAGTGGCCCATGGACCCTGTCAGATCCCTCACAAGGAAAAAAGGTTTGGGCATTTTGTTTGTTCAAGATTACTTTTTCTACTTTTGACACCGTTGCGCATGGAAGACTACTGTACAAATTGGAGCAGAATAGTATTAAGGGTAAATTGCTACAATGGATAAAAGGATGGTTGAGTGGGAGAAGATAGAGGGTGGTAATCAATGGGTGCTGCTCTTAATGGACTAATGTTATTAGTGGAGTCCCACAGCGTTCGGTGTTGGGTCCACTGTTGTTTTGTATATTTATCAATGATATTGATGAAGGTATATTAGGCTTAGTGTTGAAGTTTGCAGATGATACAAAGGTTGGCAGGGTTGTTAATGACAGTAATGGCAGTGTGCTACTGCAACAGGATCTAAAAAATTTGGGCAGATTGGGCTGAGAAGTGGCAACTGAAGTTTAACATTGACAAATGCAAAGTACTGCATATGGGTAGAAGTAACCCCGGAGGAACATACCAACTGTGTGGTACTACACTTAGGGTGGTAGAAAATGAAAAAGACCTGGAGGTAATTGTGCAGTCAGATATGGAGTTTTCTGAGCAATGCAGACAGGCTGCCAGAGCAGGTCATGGGGTTTTGTCAATGATATACAAGAATTTTGCTAGCAGGGAAAAGGAGGTGATTGTCCCTCTGTATAAGGCAATGGTCAGGCCATGCCTTGAGTACTGCATACATGTCTGAGGCCTCATTTTAGGAAGGATGTAGATTTGCTTGAGCATGTACAGAGAAGGGCAACAAGATTGATGAGGGGAATGAAGGGATCCACTTACCAAGAGAGGGGCTTAAATTCTGCAAATTGCAGCAGCTGGAGACTAGGCACCTGCAAGGTGATCTAATTGAGGTGTATAAGGCCTTGAATGGGTTGAGCATGCTGAATTCTGATGGGATTCTTCCACTTGTTCAGATTACGAACCTAAGGGGGTATAAATTCAAATTGAGGAAAGACATCTGTAGAATAGATGTGCAGAAATTTGTCTTTAGCCAGAGGGTGGTTAATTGCTGGAACAAACTTCCATCTGTCATTGTGGAAGTTGATAGGTTAGGTTAAATAAATGTAAGGAGGAACTGGACAAACATTTAGAGGGAATTGTTTTTTTTTTTTTTTTTTTTGGCTGATGCTGCATAAGCTCATACACTTGCTTTCTACATCACATGCCACTACTACTACTTTCCTAATACAGACTCAGTTTTAGAAGGTATTTTATGGTTATCACCGAGTAATAGGTACTACTCTACCTTCTCCTCCACCCCCCCACCCATAAAAATGGTCTTGTTCAAAAACATAGGTGATACCTTTGATCACAGTATACAAGTACTGCAGAATTGTAATGTCCAAGTAAAAATACACACGTGTGTGTGCACAGCTACGATTATATAGTAATGATATATTGCTAGATATATTTCAATTAAAATGGCACTAGGTTTATCTTGCTTAATTTTACAATTAGGTTATTTGTCGTCCGGATCTTTTTTTTTTTATCATATTTGGGCTGAAATATATTAAAATCGGACTAAGCACTACTGTTTAGATTTCAGAATTTCTCAATTTAAATATTTTGTCTAATCAACTGCTTTTTTTTCTCAACGAGAAAGTTGATTCCCTTCCTCAGTTTAGTCCAAAAACATGTTCAGTGTGAACCAATTTTATTTGGAGGAAAAAAACACAACAATTATATGTGACATACAACACAAACTATCCTTTTTTTTTTTTTTTTTTTTTGTTAGTTGTTGGCGCATTGGCTTCTGTGGCCATAATGCTCCTCCCAAAGCTTTTGCATTTTACTCTGATCCAAGCCCGAGGCAGGATTCAAACCTGAAACCTTTGGGTTGCAGGCAGGCATTTTACCCACCTGGCTAGCCTGGTCAGTACAAACTGTCATTTTGAAAATAAAATCAGTTTAAGTTAGTTTCAAAAGTACACTAATGATGAGTTTAGATTAAATTGAGGATGGGGAAACAGATTTCCCACTGAGAAAAAAAGCAGTTAAGAATAGAAAAACCCTGTATATAATATGTTTTTGTAAGATGCAATGATTGGTCTGTATGCCATTTTCCCCACCCCATTTCCATTAATTTGTATTTCAGTATGTGTAAATATATAATAATAATTATATATATGTATGTAATAATTAGGCTAATCTTTACAATCTGGTAAAGATTAACCTTATCATTGAAAGTAGCAGTGATTGACAGGCTAGTCCCCTTCTACTGGTTGCTTTTTTTTTTACTTAACGTTAGAGCTAAACTCCGCCAATGCTGCTGTTTTAAAATCAGAAAAAGAGTTACTGATTTTAAAACAGAAGCAGGGGGGGGGGAGGTTGTAAAGACACTAACTAAAATGGGTACTGTATACCGAAGAGGTCAGAGCTTCCAATCACTGTGAAGAAAGCAATGAGTTGGTGTGGGGGGGGGGGGGGGGAATAAGCCTGTCAATCACTGCTACTCACGACGATCAATTGGAAAGAGTACCAGATTGCAAAACCAACTATTAATTATTATATACAATGGTCGGTTTTTGATAGCCAATGATTGTGAAACTGATAGATATTAGAGAAATTAAAATTTTAATTTAAACAATAAGTCAAATAGTTTGTAACAATCCTAAGAAATTTCTACATGAACATGTAGAAATTGTTCTATAAATGCTACAGCATAACTGCACTTGATACCTAATCAGCAACTTATTGGATTATTCGTTTAAAATTATCCAAGTTGCGAATGCTTTCCATGTAAACATAATTCTTTGCATAGCCCCAAAAGAAAAATCAAGGTGTCAAATCAGAGCTCCTGAGTGGCCATGGATTTGAACCTCCCCTGCCAATCCACCTTCCAGAAAATGTTACATTAAATACATCTGTAACAATTTCTGAGAAGTGTGGTGGTGCCCTACTTGCTGGAAAATTATGTTGTTTGAGAGGCCATTTTTTTCTAATTGAGGGAAAGTAAAATTTTCTAGCATGCCCAAGGAAATTTAACTGTTAATTGTGTTTTCCACAAAGATAAATGGCCTAAAGATATTAGCATTAGCATTAGTAGAGGCATATGACACAAGAAAGCAAGCTTATGCAGCATCAGCCAAAAAAAAAAAAAAAAAAAAAAAAAAAAACTTACACTTCACCCCTCCATTCGTTTGACATACCTGTCCAGCTGAGCCTTAAATTCATTTCGGCTATCAACTTCCACAACAAGGGATGGAAGTCTGTTCCACCAACCAACTACCTGCTGGCTAAAGGCAAATTTCCGCACATCTATCCTACATCTGTCTTTCCTCAATTTGAATTTATGCCCTCTCAGGTGATTATTCTGAGCAAGAGGAAGAATCCCATCAGCATTGAGCATGCTCAAACCATTCAAGGCTGTATACACCTCTATCAGATCACCGTGCCAGTGCCTAGTCTCCAGACACTGTAATTTGCAAAACTTAAGCCTTTCTTCGTAAGAGCAACCCTTTGTTCCATTCACTAATCTTGTTGCCCTTCTCTGTACTCGTTCCAGCAGCTCTGTGGCCTAACCATTGCCTTATACAATGGAATAATCACCTCCTTATCCCTGGTAGAAAAATTCCTGTATATCATTCACAAGACACAATGAGTGACTCTTGCAGCCCGTCTGCACTGCTCAGAGAACTTCATATCTGCCTGCACAATTACCCCCACGTCCTTTTCATTCTCTACCACTGTCAGTGTAGTACCACAGAGTTGATATGTTGCTCTGGGGTTGCTGTTTCCCATATGTAGTACTTTACATTTGTCAATGTTAAACTTCATTTGCCACCTCTCAGCCCATCTGCTCAACCTTTCCAGATCCTGTTGCAGCAGCATAGCATCAATAGTGTCCTTAACAACCCTGTCAACCTTTGTATCGTCTGCAAACTTGGTCATTAAGCTTGATATACTATCATCAATATCATTTATAAATACAGAAAACAATAATGGACCCAACAGTGAATCCTGAGGGACTATATGCTCACAATATGTGTGTGTGTGTGTTATGGAGGTTTAATGGCGCATAAGCTGCTGGGGCTATAATGCGCCTATTCATAGGAAACTGTTAAAAACAAATTTTTGTTGTAATAACTTGATTTTTGTTACAGTGATCTTTCAGAATTTATGATATAGTCCAATTTTTTTCAGGAAAGAGAAAAATTCATTGATATTTGCTTCCTCGCCAATAATATGATTTAGTGTCATTGGTTCTCGCAGATTTCTCAGGGAAGACAGGACAGATGTTCTTTCTTGTTGATACTGTGGGCAGTCAATTAGAATATGTTTCACTGATAATTGAGTTAAACAGTGTGGGCACTGAGGAGGATCCTCTCCTGTGAGTAGATGGAGGTGAGTGAGATACGTATGTCCTATTCGTGCCCTTGCAAGTACCACTTCTTCTCTTCGCACTGTTTTGGTGCTAGTGTGCCAAAGCTTTGGGTGTTGTTTCAACTGATAGAGTTTATTATTGGTTTGGGATTGCCATAGATCTTTCCACTGTGCGAGACATGCTGTTTGTATGATGCAATTGTAGTCAGAGGCTGGAACATGGACGGAGGTTAAATCAAAAGTTGATGGATTTTTAGCAGTTTTGTCAGCGAGTTCGTTCCCCTTTATCCCCGAATGTGCTGGGATCCAGCAAAAGGTCACTGATTGATGACATTCTTGTATTTGCAGTAGGAGACTTCTGATTTGATCTAACACAGGGTGAACCTTGTAGGAGGAATGTTGTATTGCTGTAATTGAGCTGAGCGAGTCCGTGTATACTATGTATTTTACAGATGGGTACTGAATCAGATTTTCTAAGGCTAATTTTATTGCATGGAGTTCTGCTGAGAAGCTGCTATACTGAGCTGGAAGAGCAGCCGAAATGATTGAAGTAGGAAAAACTGCCGCTGCTCCTACCGCTGAATGTGATTTGGAGCCATCAGTATAGATCGGTAAAAAATCGGCATATTTTTGAATATGGCTTGCATGGAGTTGTTTCACATTGATTATTGATAGGCGATTCTTTCCCCATTCGTGAAGAAAAGTATCGCAGGTTAATTGTAGAGGCGGACTCCAAGGTGGTTGAGAGTAATTCATTACTTGTTGCCTGTTGAAAACTGGAACATTCCAACTCTGTGTTATTTCAATTAGGTGTAAGCCTGCTGGTCTTATTTTAGTGGGTTTGTTTCTATAGAGATTTTGCAGTGGTGGATTAAAGAGGTATGGCTCAACAGGATGCTGCCAGCAACTTTGTATTCGGGCTGCATACTTAAGAAGCAGCGTTTTTCTGCGGAGGTAAAGAGGTGGCTCATTAGCTTCGATATATAAACTATGAATAGGAGAGGTCCTGAACGCCCCAAGTGCAATCCGCAAAGCACTATGCTGTATAGGATCTAGCCACCGTAGTATACTCTTACGAGCAGAATCATAGAGTGGAGCACCATAATCCAATCGGGATCTAATAAGTGATCTATATAAGAGCAACAAAGATGTACGATCTGCTCCCCAAGACAAGGCAGATAAAGCTCTTAGTATGTTTAGTTTTTTGAGGCAGGAAGTACGTACAAATTTAATGTGCTCAAGGAAATTGTTTCCTGTCAAGGATTAATCCTAAGAATCTGATGTTGTTAGTTACTGGAATGGTAAAGTTTGATATATGAAGTTCAGGGTCTGTATGCATTTTTCGTTGATTACAAAAATGGATGGCAACAGTCTTCTGCTGTGATAGACGATAGCCATTTAACCTTGCCCACCTTTGGACTTTATTCAGGGATATCTGCAGTTGCCGTTCAATGGATCTCATGTTCTGGGAATGGCAAGAAATAGAGAGATCATCAGCGTAAAGGTAGGTCTGAACAGCATTTGGAAGTTCTTTTGTGATGGAATCGATTCTAAGGGCGAAAAGGGTTGCACTCAGTACAGACCCTTGTGGCACTCCTTCTTCCTGTGAAAATATCGCAGAAAGTGAGTTGTGATATCGAACTTGGAATGAACGATTCTGAAGAAAGTTCCTAATGAATATGGGCAGGTTGCCTCGTAAACCAAGAGCATAAAGGTCACTGAGAATTCCATGACGCCAGGTAGTATCAAATGCCTTCTCAATGTCTATGGAAACCATAACAAGATGTTCATTTTTTACAAAGGCATTACGAATTGCAGACTCAGCTTTGATCATGAGATCTAAGGAGGACCTGTTCTTACGAAACCCATGTTGGTGATTACTCATTAGGTGTTCTGTTTCGATGATCCAAACAAGTCGATTATGGATAATTTTTTCAAGTAGTTTACCAAGGCAACTGGAGAGGGAAATTGGCCTGTAACTGTACGGACTGGTAGGATCTTTACCGGGTTTCAAAAAGGCAAGAACTGCTGCATGATGCCAAGAGCTGGGATAAATGTTTTCTAAAAATATTCGGTTATAATAGATCAGCAGTATTTCTAAGTTTTTGTCACCAAGGTTTTGTAACATGATATAAAATATTCCATCTGGCCCAGCGGCACTGTTGCGTGTTGTTTTAATGGCATGTAAAAGTTCAGAATATTGAAGAGGCTGGTTATACGGAAGGGAAACTGATGTTCGAAAGTTGATGGCACGTTGTTCAGTTGTGGTCTTTATTTTCTGGAAATCCGGAGAATAATTTGATGCCGCAGAAACTTCGGCAAACGTTTTAGCCAAGGCATTTGCTATGTCTTCAGGAGCAGACAGTTCTTGCCCATTAAACGAAAGAATTGGCGAAGGGGTGGTTGGAAATTTGCCAGAAATCTGCCTAATTTTCTTCCATATTAACCTGGAGTTAGTGTTTCTATTTATGGTAGATGTAAACCGGATCCAAGAATTCTTCTTGGCTTGCCTCTGAATGAGGCGAGCTTTTGCCCTTAATTTTTTGTAGTTGATAAGGTTAGCTGTGATTGGGGATTTACGAAATAAATTCCATGCTTTATTTTTTAACTTCTTTGCTTTTGTGCATTCTTCATTCCACCAATAGTTAATGTGCCGTCGGAACTGGGTATTCGACAGTGGAATTGAACAGTTAGCTGCAGATAGTAGTTTTGAAGTAATATAATCAGTGGCTTCATCTATCGACTGTATTCTTATAAATTTCTCATCCAGATTGACAGCTGACTGAAATTTGGCCCAGTTGGCTCGAGAGAACTTCCATTTCTTGCAAGGTTTGGCTACTGGCGGTGGTGCAGTGAGCAAATCACAAATAATCGGAAAATGATCACTG
This sequence comes from Mastigoproctus giganteus, assembly GCF_048544385.1. Classification (NCBI taxonomy): domain Eukaryota; kingdom Metazoa; phylum Arthropoda; class Arachnida; order Uropygi; family Thelyphonidae; genus Mastigoproctus; species Mastigoproctus giganteus. The sequence goes on along the minus strand of NC_143582.1, from coordinate 83,874,554 downwards.
CCCATGGGATCGTCCATAACTGACCATTCCATGATTGGATACAGAATAGGGGAGCATATCGAGAGATCGATTGCAGAAGTTTGTCCAGTTGGTAATTGTATGTGAGTAGGTGCACCAGTATTAAGAATGGTAAGGTTTTGCTTATCTACGAAGGTTTCAATCAGTCGGCCATGACTGTCCAGTTTAGTAGATCCCCATAAGGGGTGGTGGCCATTGAAATCCCCCAGGAGACAGATAGGGGAAGGTAGCTGTATTAGCAGGTTTTCAAGGTCTTGGTAAGAGAAGGTATGACTTGGTGGAAGATAAATTGATACTAATGTTAACTCAATTTCGGTTACCAAACACACAGCAATGACTTCAATTTCAGTTTTCAAAACAATTTGCTTAGATGGGATTTTTGCATTGACCAAGATGGCCACACCCCCACGAGCGGAAGTGGAAGTATTACGATCTTGTCGGTAGATAGAGTAGTTCTTTGTGCTGGCAGAAATTTGGGAAGTTAAATAGGTTTCTTGTATACAGAAACCAACTGGATTGTAGCGATTAATTAGGTCTTGAATATCATTAAAATTGCAACGAAATCCTCTACAATTCCATTGAAGAATATAAGGCATTATTGGTATTTAGTAAAAGAAGCTGTATCTGACTGTTTTTTTGATGTGACTGTTTTATGGCGTTCAGGTTTCGGTTTGTCTTTTTTGAAGAATGGCCGACCGATGTCCATATCTTCTTCTTCCACATGTATTTCTAAGACTGGGTCTTCCTGTCTGGATGAGTCAATTGTATCCATGGATGTGTCTTTTATATTCATTTTGATGTTTGAACCTCGATTATTTGATGGAGCAGCAGCAGCATTGGTTGGAGGAGTAGGAGAAGGAGATTTCGCTGGTACTGTAAGAGCAGTATTGCTTGCCTGGTTCAACTGTTTCGGGATATTGGACTGTTGCTGGGAGAGAACAGTTCGTGCCCAGTCAGAGATTGAGTTGTTTGTGGGGACTGTAACATCAGTCTGGGTGGCCACTGATTGATATTTTTGTGCGACACTGGCATATGTACGTTTTGTAATACTGGGAGCAATTAATTTTCTCGCTTCTTGAAAGCTTACTTTATTTTCAATTTTATACTTCACAATTTTCTTTTCGGTTTTCCACCTGTCGCATGTCTTAGAATAGGCGGGATGGTTGCCCTTACAGTTAGGACAGCTCATTTCTGTTGCTGAACAGTCATTTTGAGTATGATCGGTGGACCCACATTTGGGACAGACTGGGTTTCCTCTACATGCCATTTGAGAGTGGCCATACTTTTGGCACTTATAGCATCTCAATGGATTAGGGATGTAGGGTCTAATGCGGCAAAGAAGATAACCTGCTTTTATGGAAGAAGGTAGGTTTGGAGTATTAAAAGTGAGTATAATATTCCTAGTAGGTGCCAGTGTGTTGTCCTTTTTAATCATGATTCTTTTTACTGCAATTACATTTTGCTCCTGAAGTTCTTGACATATCTCCTCCTCTGACACATTCAGTAGGTCCCAGCTGGATATAACACCCTTAGAAGTGTTTAGGGTACTGTGGGGAGAAACGTTTACTGAAATTCCAGCAAAATTTGTGGTTTTTAGTAGATGCTCCGAATGTTTCCTGCTGATTGTTTCTATTAGTAGGTCTCCTGATTGCAGTCGCCTGACTGTTTTAGGAGATCCTGCAAGACTTTCGAGATGTTTCTGAATAAGAAACGGAGACAATTTGGTGAGAGGCTGATCCGTAAGTGAATGCATTATGAGAAATGCAGGAAAATCTATGTTTGAAGAGTTGGTCTTAAACCTCTTCGGTTGAGACATGTCATGTTCATTTTCTATGTCTGGCCGAGAACTTGTCGGCTCTAGTGGAGGAAACATATTGTGTTCCATAATTGCTCCTTTTGGCCCTTGGCAGATTAACTGTTCTGCCAAGATTTCCGGCCCCGCCACGGGGAGGCAGGAGCAGTGCCTGGTGTGACCAAGCGAGAAGTAGTAGGGGTTAGTAATAAATATATAAGAAGTAAAGAAAGGTGACTTTCCTTTCCGGCTCTGTAAAGTACTTTTTTTAACAAGAGCTGCTACTGAAAAAATAAGTTATTTTAAGGACAGGAACGTAAAAGAACTATAATATCACTTTTGGAAAATCACTCTTTAAGCACAAAGAATTTGCTCAGTCACAATCGCTTGGCACCCGGGGCCATGCTCACAATAATCTGTGCAAAACATTCACCTTGGGGCTATCATGAATATGTTCTTTAACTGCATGAGGTTTTTCTGCTCCCCATATACATTCTGGCAGTTATGATGATTTAACAGAAAATCTGCATATTCAACACACTGCGGCTTGTCATATACCAAATCTGGTGCAAAATTTGGATTTTGTATGCATGCAGTCTAAATAACATATCATGCAGTGTTGATTTTGGAACTTGTAATTGTAAACTGCCACGATGAACCAATTTTCCTGAGCTGCGAATGCAAGATTGTCTAATGCTTTCCACAACTTCTTCCGTGTTCTTGGTCTTCCCATCCTTTTCTCTTTTAAAGCATCAACTGCATCTTCAAACTGACAAAACCATCTTCTGAAGTTATTCTCATGTGGAGGATCTTTATTAAATTTGCATAAAAACATACATTGTACAGTTACAAGTGATTTCTGCTTGTCTAGCAACAAAACAACGTGCCTTTTCTCTTGGAGTAAACATAGTTGATTAGAATGGCTGAATGGAATGAATGTCGCAACGCCTGACTGCCATTCTTTGAAGCTGCTTGAGTGGGGGAATAATTTACTGTGATATGGTGAATTTTTTTTTTCTGAGTTACAGCCTGCCTACCCACACCCCCTCATTCTTTTTCAGATACCCTGTCTGTATATACATACACACACACCCAATTATTGAGGAAACCATGATATTCTTGGCATCATAATCAAATAAATTATAACAGGGTTAGCATTTTTTAAATTACATTGAAATTAACAGAAACTTAAATTTAACTAACATATATAAAATACAACTCCAGTTATACTAAATAATGTTTAAATTTTTTAGGCATTTCATACACTATTTACATACATAAATATGCTAAACCAAATTTATACTGCCATACCATTAATATCCAGACCCCCCCCCTGTTGACAGTTGGTCACATCCTACCCAAACACCATGTTTCAAACAACTATAAATATGCTTGTTATTTATTTGGTTTTTAGGAGCATTAGCAACGAAGGCCATATTGGGTCCTTGAGGTTATCACAGACATTCTCTCAGATATGCCAGACAAGCTGTACTTGCTACCTGGGAGTCTAAAACGCTGATGGAACTGATATTCGGGTGACACTCAAGTCAAGTGGACCCAATTTCGGTGAAATCTGGACAGTCTATGACAGCCAAATCCTCTGCTTGCACCTTCAGGATGGTGGGACTGTTAGTAATCCTGGGTATAATCTCCATGCATAAGTACATGGTGGGTGACCACCCAGGTGTGAACCAACGTAAGCAGGGGTCGAGGTGTGGTGCCCACACCACATGGAGGAACGCCACCTCCTCTATGTTACCAGGCAGTACTAGGTGATCGATGACTCTCATCAACCAGTGCAATACCACCACTTGGCTTATTGGAGGCTTGAAGTGGGACCCCATGTTTAGTCTCTAGAGCTAAGTTCCGGTCAACCCTTCCCCATCTCTTCCATCATGCAGTGTGATTGATGAATTGAGGTTAGGATGAACATCATGGTGAGATCCAATATTCCTTACATTTTGAGGATACAGCTCTAAAACGGTGTTCGCAGGCCGGCCGCTAGTTAGTACACAGGACCGAACCTATTGGTAACTCTCTAAGAGGGTTCCAGATCAGCTAGTGTATAATCTTGCTATCTCTACTCTGCCAGATAGTGACTGGAGGGAGTCCGAGTAGTGTGTATGCGGGGAGCATTGTCGACGCCACGTCATGTCAAGGATCTGGTATATATTCTTACCATGTGTACGCCATATCCAAAAATTTCATTACTACATACAGCATGTCCCACCCACTTTTTCTTAGTATTGAATACACCATGAATTGTCAAACTAATAGAGCAAGCTTATCTGCGAAAAGATCTAAACCTCCCAAACACTTCCTAATTCATTTCACAAATATATGTGGTCTCAATTCTAATCTCAACGATGTCCATTTCCACTTGCAGTCTGCCAAACCCCATGTACTTTTTCTGACAGAATCTCAGTTATCGGTTGATTCAACTACTGCTCATCTGAGATGCCCAAATTATTTGCTGTATGATTCCTTTCGCCTCAAAGGTGGTACTTGTGCATATGTCCGTTCTGATATTCCCTGTCAGAGACTTGGCAATTTGGAATCTCCTCTCTTTGATCTTCTCTGGCTTAAAATCTCTCTACGTCATTGTGTCAATTCATCTGTTGTCTCTACCATTCTCCCAACTCCACTAATCACTTGGAGCTCTTTGACTTCCTCTCTTTCCAACTTGACTTTCTCCAGTGCAATTTTCCTAACAGTCCTTGGTGATTTTAATGTTCACAACTCTAGCCGGTTTCCGTTTTCTAGTCACACCGACCCAGCTGGTCGAGATGCTATGCTAAGGCTTTTGCAATTACTAATGACCTTGCACAAATTGTTCATTTACCTACAAGAATACCGGACAATCCTAATCATACAGCCAACACGCTTGATCTTTTTCTCACAAATAACCCTTCTAAGTACACGGCCAAAGTGAGAGGTCCTTTAGGCACTTCAGATCACAACTTGGTGATTGTCTCTTCTCCAATGGAGCCTTTATCTCATGGCTATTCCCAACCTCGTGTTGTTTGGCATTACAAGAATACAAAATGGGATGACCTGCACCATTTTTCCTTGGTCGGATTACTGTTTCAAAACTACTGATGTCAACGTTTGCTCAGATCATGTCAGTGAAATTATTCTTGCAGGAATGGAATCCTTCATCTCACACTCCACTTTAAAATCTTGTCCTTTATCTAAACTTTGGTTTTCCAATAAATGTGCTAAGGCTGTTCAAGAGAATAATGTTACATATTGTAATTGGCTTGTTTCTAATTCTTCAGTTTCAATTTCTGCCTACACCAAAGCTCGCAACAATTATAAAGCAGTTATTAATTAGTCCAAACTAGAGTTTGAACAGGCTAAGAGTAGAAAACTTGCTTCTTGCCCTAATGGTAGCCGAGTATTCTGGTCTCTTGCCAAAGCTATTGGCCGCAACTTTTCCCATCTCTGCTCCCTGGGGGCTCATCTACAGATTAATAAACAATAAAATTCCAACTGGCGAAGTGTTTGCAGCGGTTACAACTACTGATGATCAAGAAACCATATCTTGGGTACCCACTATGAACAGGATCCTAGATGTTATTACATATCAAGAAGAAGAAGAATGCACGGATCCAAAACAGATAGACATCAGAGTGAAAAATGCTAGTTACTTGGGCTCGCCTGTTGAACCCTCTTTTACCTTTGAGGAGATTGATATTGCTATCCAGTCTATGCGTTCGGGCAAATGTCCTGGGCTTGATGGCATTGAAGTGGAAGTGCTCAAGCGCGTATGGAAAACAGTTCCTGTAGTTATTGCAACATTATTCAACTCGTGTCTTAATCGAGGTATTTTCGCTGCAATTTGGAAAGTTGCTAACTTAAAAATTCTTCTCAAAAATCCAAAGAAGCCAGAATCTGATCCACTGTCATATAGACCTATTGCCTTGCTCCCAGTTATGGGCAAGGCTCTTGAAAAAGTTATTGCGAGTCGACTTCTGACTACTTATGTTATGAAAGGACTCTCTTCGCCTGTACAGTTCGGTTTTACAAAGGGTAGAGGAACCGAAGATGCCATTGCTTCTCTTTTAGAAATACAGCGGGAAACCACGACTAAATATCTGCTCGGTCTCTTTGTGGACTTCAAAGGGGCCTTTGACACTCTTTGGTGGCAAAGTGCCCTGGAGAGGTTCCGGGAGGCCGAAGTGTCTTCACCTATATACCGGTTGCTGATGAGCTACTTTTCGCAGCGCTCGCTAGTTATTAAGAGTGGTTCCATTCAAGTGTCAAGAAAAGTTACCAGAGGATGTCCACAGGGGTCTATTCTTGGGCCCCTGTGCTGGAACTTAGTGTTCGACTCCTGGTTAAATAAACATTTTGATGCAACAACCATGATCTCATATGCAGACGACCTAACCATCATGGTCCCAGGAAACTCCAGGAAGTCTCTCGAAGATGCTGCCAACCGGGTGCTGCAAGAGCTGTCTGTGTGGTCTGACGAGCATAAACTCCAGATATCTACAAGCAAAACATCCCAGATGTTGCTTAAAGGCAGGTTAGACAGAGGCCGTCCCCCTCAAATAAAATATAAAGGACAAGCTATTAAATACAGTTCAACCACAAAATACTTGGGAATTATTCTGGATGATGGTTTGAGTTTTATACCCCATGCAAAATACATTAAAGAAAAATGCAAGTCATTATTATCTAGATTGAGACAAGTAACACGACAAGAGTGGGGCCTTAAAGGTCACTCACTGAGATTGTATTATAACTGTATATTTCTGCTCATTATCACATATGGTGCTGGCGCCTGGGGTTATAGGGCAACCAAGTGTGCCATTGTCAAACAGCTATTGCAAGCACAGCGTGCTGCCCTTCTTATGTTATCCAGAGCTTGTAGGACAATTTCTACTGCAGCTTTACAGCTGCTGACAGGAAGGATGCCAATACAATATGAGGTCCAGTATAGATATTTGAGATACCACCTGAAAAAGGCACATCCTACTTCTCTTGATAAAGTGGAACTTGACCTGAATGTTCCAATAACAACAGAAAAGGAAAGATTGCGCACTATTTATGTAAATAAGTGGCAGGCTGACTGGTCTGTATCGGAGACAGGAAAGGTGACAAGAGAGTATTTGCCGAATGTAAGGGAATTCAGGAAAAGGGAACTATTGTGGTTTGCTCCTGGACTATATGGAACATACCTTTTGTCCGGTC